>NW_026869871.1:0-144262 GCF_018135715.1 Danaus plexippus
AACTACCTGTCTATCTTTACTTTTATTTACTTTTTACTGGATAATGCACGTTCCTTTAAAAATAAGTTTAAATTTAGAAACAAATTGTGAACCGTAGTTTCAAGTCACGTTTATTGCGTATTATGAAGTACCAGGTGTTCATAAAGTTACAGAATACTATTACACAATTTGCTACGGGGATGCTACGAAAACCCAGAGAATTGGTTCTACGATAAACAGACAAATATGCATTTCAAAGGGTTAATAGTGCAGACGTTGTGACAAACATGCATGCACGAACTAAGGCGAAACTATATTTTAGTGTCGGCTATCATGAAGAAAGGAATTCCTGTTTTCAAAATTAAATCAAACTAAGATATCTAAAATCAGAGAGCATAAAGGGCAATTGTATCAGGCTTACTGAAAACTAATGTAAAAAACAGTTTTTTTTTCTTCTGAGATTTTCTTAGACATACATTTTGTAACAATGTATTTTGTCAATCTTAAAAGTCTGCCTTACATACATATCTTGAAAACTAAGAGCAGTGGGTAGTCGTATCAGTATTGTATACAAATCAGAATACTTAAGTCTGTTCTCCTAGTATGCAACGTTATCAAAAACGTGAGTCCCATATTATGTATTTATACGTAACTGTAGTCAGGTCAATAAAGTTTTACTTTTCACAGCAATCATGAAACATATTGTACAACTCCTTCAGACTTATGAAGTCCTGGTTCCCGCATTATGAAACAAACGTGACCAATTTTCGAAGTTCTGGTGATTCCTTTGTAGCAAGCAACCATGATCAATTGACAGACGAGATGAAAATGAAATCATATACATATTTTCTAATCAGAAAATACATACGAGTATATGTCGAAGTACGGTCCAGGCCGTGGTTTTTAAAAAGAGTGACGCCAGCATAACTGACGTCATCAATGACTTTATTCTTAATTGTAGACCAACATTGTTGTGACTACACTTACACAGGTGGCTACGCAGGTGGTTATGCGGCTAACACCTGATTATTTCAACTACCGACAATTATTAGTTTTTTTTTAATAATAAGAACTACGCCGTTATATATGTTTTTTTTTCAGTAAATTTTAGTCAAAATTTATTAAGTGTATATTTCGAAGTAGAGAGACGAAAGTGGCTGTACGAACTTAGTGCCTTATCATTTATAGAAAAAGAAATGCCCGCTTCGAAAGTAAATTTTTTTTTACTGGTCTCGTACCGCAACTCATAACATCGTACCAGGGAAACATAAATCTATGAAGGTGATGTTTCACTATGAATTGAGAGTGAAATTTGTGCTATATGAACATATTGGGACGGACGTGTGTTTTAAATATTTCATATCAATATATATTGATATTTATTTGTTTGTGTGTGTTCGTGTGTAATGGCCTAATTTACATTAGTAAGAGCTTATTTATTTATTAATTTTTTCCCGTTATTCTTATGAATATAATTTTGTTCTTGTGATATATAAGTTTCTTTTGCGTGTTTCTGAAATCTTGCATTATGGAAGTGAATTTTGCTTTCATAAAATAATTTGCATTATTTTCAAGTTCGTAGAGCAGTGGACGATCGTCGTTCAGTATTGCATACAAAACATGATTCCTGAATTAATGTTCATCTGTAAAACAAGGTTATAAGGTCAGGGTATATAAAACTATCAAGGTGATCTTTCTCCGCTTTAATATCATGCTTATGTTTGCCCGTTGTTTAATTTTTTTGGGTAATTTTAAGTGTTGCATTTTCTTTTTTAGCAAAATGATTTTTCTTTAAAAACATAAAAAACAAAAGAAACTTTTAATAAGCTAACATAAGAAGAATATATATAATATGTATTTCATAACTTTATTACATGATTGTAGATTAGGGTAGGTTATTTAGACGATCGACCTCACAGAGGCACTCCTTTATCTTATACCTTGAAAGATTTCAAGTTTTGTAGAAAAAAAGGATAAGAGATCATAAATTCTTAAAATTAATTTAGAGTCATCTCAGAGTCTCAGAATTCCAAAGCACCGAGAGAATTTTTTCAGCTTTGTCTAAAAAAGCCTGATTATAAATATAAATTATAAATACGTACACATTTACATACATATATACTTATATATTAATATTATACATAATATCTCTACAAAATATTTGAAGCGTAGTAGTACTCTTTTCTTTAGTGACTTTACTAGTGCCCTTATTACTAAAATAAACGTGAGTACCTAATAATATCTTACATTCACATTCATAGACGATTCACGACGAGCAATTTTTTTATATTCTCAAGGTATTTTTTTTTATTTTGTAAACCTTGATCAGAAAGGAATTTTATACAAAATAACCATCGGACCATACTTTCTACAAAAAGAATTAATCCAGAAAAATTTCAATGTAATTTTCAAATTGTCTGTTTAATGCAGAGATGATTCTCAATAAAAATAATTAATCAATCTAGAAAAGAAAAGTCGATGGATCTCCTTCACAAAGCTGATTTTGATTTATTGATTGATTTCATAACACCGCCGCAACTCACTAACTAACTCACTAACATCTTACCAGGAGAACATAAAACCAAGCCGATGATTTCACGGGAAGATAAAAGTGAAACTTTCATTCATATGTATTTATTACACATTAAACTTATGTTTGTGCGTCGGTCATTATTATGTTTCTGTGAGCTTGTGCTGACTGGCTTTATCGATTTTTCATCCTATTGCTTTTAAAATGTAGTGATTCACAGCGATACGCTAGTCACAATCAGCTGACTCTCACTGCTATGGAATGTCTGCCTCCATCTGCCCCTAGAAGATTGAGGTCATAATTAAAAGAAAAAAAAAACAAATATTTACAATTATCTCTACTTGTACTATGTATCAGTCTAACATCGTATTTGTCATAAAACTTAATAAATACTCCATTGCATAGTAATTTCGTAAAAAAATAATTCAAACAAGAAAATTCAAATTTTCGAGAAAAAGAAACAAAAAATTCAAAGAAAGTTTTCTGAACCATTGCCTCTCTATTTATGTTCTCCTGGTTGACAGTGTTATGACAACGTGACTGTTACGTTCTGTTACCTAACTCGAAACATCTTACCAGGAGAACATAAAACTGTGTAGTTAGTTCTATAGTGTGCTTTTGCTACGAAATACTCGTGTCTTATGATTTCCTGGTTTCCCATCCGCTGAGATAAACGTGACTGACTGTGGCTTGTTTGTTTGTTTGTTTGTTTGTTTGTTTGCTTGCTTGTTTCGTTTGCACAACAAACTACGTGAAGTTTGTTACGTACATCGCCGGGGCAACATCGTTGTATGGATAAGATATCATATAACAAGTAACGCCGCTGACTCCGCGGAACGAACACCAAGCCGTGTGAACCAGAAGATTCCTGATACCAAACAAGCTATGGAATGGGATTGCTACCCTAACATCGGGGCAATCATGTAGTCTTAGGTATAGGTTATAAGTTTTAATATGTAATTTTTATTATAATATACATATAAGTAAGTTTCGTAGTTTTCCTGGAACCTCCGTTTGCCACCTTATATAATTAGTTACTTCTTTATTTGGTGACTGGGGAGTTGTTTAAAACGTTAAATAAACCGTTTTGAAATTTTGTGAGTAACTTTATTTTATAAATTTAAACTACTTACTTTTTTTAAATAATACTGTGGAATATTTGATTATTTCATAATAGAAGGCAAATTTCGTCTCAACTTCCATATTAATAAATAATAATTAATGAGAAAATATTATCTCCTTGAAAATCATCTGCTCACAGGCATTGCATTTAAATGAGGGCTTGCGAAAAAAAAATGTCTCAAGTATCATGAAGAAAAGGAATTCCCGTATTCCCGTATAATTAACTGAAAAAAAGGTGAATAAGACCGAATGACAAACTCCAAAATTCTGTTTACCACGAGACTTCACATTGGCTCCTTTCTATAAATAAAATGATCGTTTTAAATCTTTAAAGACTTACTAAATATTCTTTAAAAATTTTAAGGATATTTTCACTATAATATTGTTTAACAAAGTTTTCTAAGTAGATCTTAATCCAACAAATGACAACTAAAAGGATGTGCAGTCTTGTCAATTTGCAGCTATTATAAGTTTCGAATTACTTGTGGTATTAGAAATCGGTGGCGGGAATAGGGGTTGTTTTATTTCAACAAAATTATATTCATTTATACGTTGAAGCAATCGCATGAAAAGCTTCTTAAAAGCGATATCACATGGCATAAAGGGCAATTGTACCAAGCGTGGTGGTTTCAGTGTGGTCATAATTTTATATTTCTTCACAACTGGAAAAATACATATGTGAATATACTTATATATATGTTCTCTTTGTTTCCGTAGTATTCTCGTACCACTCTCGTAGCATTGTGCCTTAAGATTATGAATACCTAGAACTTCATTTTATGAAATAAAGTTTGTTTCTTCATAGTTTTTTTTTTTCTTATGACGAATAAAACAAAAAAAATATATATTTTTAAAATTTTAAAAACTATAAATATACTTTTATATATACAAACATGTATATGAATGATAAATAAAAAATAAATCAAAAGGGTTATACCTAAAAAAAGTGAATTGTTTGAAATATACATACACAGATTACTTTCAACTAAAGCAGAAAGCTTGTTTCAATAGTTATTCTGTCTGGTGACTCTGAGTTCCCACTGAATTTACTATCGGAACATAAACAGAACAAGGATATTCATTATTTTTCTTTATTTCGGTTTAAGGAGTTTGACAATGTGTAAATTTTAATGATATGAAGTGTACATTGAAGTTGTACGAGTACATATTCTTATGAATTCTTAGTTTTCGAAGCGTCTTCGTATCAATTGATACCATAGTACTTTACCTTTATAAAACTACATGGTGCTCCTTACTAAAGGTAGTCTGTTAAAGTAATCGTAAACACGTCACGTTTCTACATCGCGGTATCAGTTAACACAGAATGTCTGGAGGTGTTTTAGTTCATATTGCACATAAATGTAATAAATAAATAATAATAAATATTATAATACTAAATATAAATATTATAATATATTGTAATACTAAATATTGTACTAAATTCCTAAATATTAAACAGTGTCAAAATACTAGCTATAGGTTGTATTCGCAAATTTTTGTAGATCTCCGAAATGGATCTGATAAACACGTCTTATTATGAACTAAACGTGAATATTGGCTTCGAGATTGCCATGACAGCGTCGTGACGCCACGCACGAGAGCGACTTAATGCTTTTCCTAGTATAGACTCTATAGTTACTTTATTGAGTAATTGGCCCCATGTTGTAAAGAAAAAAAAATAAATTCAAATAATTTAATCTAGTAAAATTTTGATATGGTTTTGAAAGCGTTTTTGGTTTTTGGTTTCTGAAAGTCATTTCAAACAAGCTAATGATGTCAGTAGCAGAAAATTTTGTAATAAAATAATTTCAAAATAAGATCAACTATTTAATCATTTATATTTTGCATTGTATTTCGAGTCTTCAATCCAAATTCTTTCACTCAATTAATATTCACGGCTTAAAAACTACTCTTTCCAAATATAACTCAAAACTTGTCCGACGTTGATAAATTTGTTAATTTGTTATTTTTTTAATCATACATAAAGTATGAAAATATTTAACACCTAAATAAGATTCGGTTTTTTATCTTTATAAAACCACCTGTCTTTCTTTATCCATATTTACTTTTTGCTGGATGATGCACGTTCCTTTTAAAACAAGTTAAAATTTAAAAACAAATTGTGAACCGTAGTTTCAAGTCACGTTTATTGCGTATTATGGAGTACCAGATGTTCATAAAGCTACAGAATACCATAACACAATTTGCTACGGGGATGCTACGAAAACCCAGAGAATTGGTTCTACGATAAACATACAAATATGCATTTCAAAGGGTTAATAGTGCAGACGTTGTGACAAACATGCATGCACGAACTAAGGCGAAACTATATTTTAGTGTCGGCTATCATGAAGAAAGGAATTCCCGTTTTTAAATTAAATCAAACTAAGATATCTAAAATCAGAGAGCATAAAGGGCAATTGTATCAGGCTTACTGAAAACTAATGTAAAAAACAGTTTTTTTTCTTCTGAGATTTTCTTAGACATACATTTTGTAACAATGTATTTTGTCAATCTTAAAAGTCTGCCTTACATACATATCTTGAAAACTAAGAGCAGTGGGTAGTCGTATCAGTATTGTATACAAATCAGAATACTTAAGTTTGTTCTCCTAGTATGCAACGCTATCAAAAACGTGAGCCCCTACTATGTATTTATACGTAACTGTAGTAAGGTCAATAAAGTTTTAATTTTCACAGCAATCTTGAAAAATATTGTACTACTCCTTCAGACTTATGAAGTCATGGTTCCCGTACTATGAAACAAACGTGACCAATCTTCGAAGTTCTGGTTGGTTCCTTGCAACCATGATCAATTGATAGACGAGATGAAAATGAAATCATTCATATACATGTGTTCTAATCAGAAAATAAATAATAAAATATTAATTAATTAATATAATATAAATTGATTTAGATTATAATTAATCAATGTTTTTCAAATACACGTATGTCGGAGTAGGGTCCAGGCCGTGGTTTTTAAAAGTGTGACGCCAGCATAACTGACGTCATCAATGACTTTATTCTTGATTGTAGACCAACATTGTTGTGACTACACTTACACAAGTGGCTACGCAGGTGGTTATGCGGCTGACACCTGATAACTTCAACTACCCTCAATTATTGGTTTTTCAAATAATAAGAATTACACCGACATATGTTTTTTTTCAGTTAATTTTAGTCAAAATTGATTCGAAGTGGAGGGACGAAACTAAGTGCCATTATCATTTATAGAAAAAGAAATGCCAGCTTCGAAGTTAAATTTTTTGTACTGGTCTCGTAGCTCCAACGGAACTCATAACATCCTACCAGGGAAACATAAATCTATGAAGGTGATGTATCACTATGAATTGAGAGTGAAATTTATGCTATATGAACATATTGGGACAGACGTGTGTTTTAAATATTTCATATATTGAATATATATTGATATTTATTGCTATTTATTTGTTTGTCTGTGTTCGTGTGTCATAGCCCAATTTACATTTATTAGAGCTTATTTATTTATTAATTTTTCCTGTTATTCTTATGAAGATATTTTTGTTCCTATCATATATAAGTTTCTTTTGCGTGTTCCTGAAATCTCGTTTTATGGATTGAAGTGAATGAATTCATAAAATAATTTGCATTATTTTCAAGTTCGTAGAGCAGTGGACGATCATCGTTCAGTATTGCATACAAAACATGATTCCTCAATTAATGTTCATCTGTAATACAAGGTTATAAAGTCAGGGTATATAAAAATTTTAATTATTATTATAAAACTATTAACTATTATTATTTATTATCACTAAGGTGATCTTTCTCCCCATTAATCTCAAGCTCTAGTTGGTTTGTATAAATTAAGTTCCATATATTTTTTTTATTAAAATTATTAATAATGCTAGATTTATTAATAATTTTATTCAATGCTCCAATTTGCGTGTAACTTAATTATAACTGTAATTAACTGTATGATGATAACTTTAATAAACTCAGTTTAACGTATGAGAAGAAATGTGGGAAAAATTCCTCTAGCTAAGCTGTATTGGTTGCATAACACCGACTCATAACACCCTACTAAGAGAACATACAACCGCGTAGGTGATGTTTCACAAGGGGGTGGAAGTGAAACTATCTATCTATATTTAATATAGTCTACTTGTTTGTGTGATGGTTGTCTTTTATGTATGTGTAAGTTTGGTATGACTGGCTTGCTAGCTGGCTCTTTGATAATACGAATATTGACATGGCACTATTATTTATTCTTACTTCAAAGTTAAATTCATAACGAGGGCAAAGTGGACAGAAAATTCAAAATAGTTTAGTTTTTCCCTGAGTTATTCACTAAACACAAATTGTATGCAAATTTTGAAGCTTCTATATAAACTAGAAGCGCCTTACAGTTTTGATGATGGGTCAGTCAATGAATGAAAAAATTTAACAAAACTAAGAACTTTGTCTAGTTGTAATGCTTGAGCTACTTTTTTCTTGCTTACCAGAAATATAGGCGTCAAGTTTAATGCGAATGTACTTATAGGTCGAAAATGTCCCGAAATAATTTGAGAAAAGTGTAATACGGCCATGCGCGCTTTTTTATTTTTGCTCGACTTGGCGGTTCACTATCGTACAAACAGGTAAATTTTACAATTCATTTTCAGACAATATCGAATTTTATCTATAGTAACAAAATAGTTTTAAATCCAATCACCACTTCATAAGTCAATATATTTGTTATTTATAATTATTTAAAATAATTTAAATTGTGATATTCTTGATGATTCTAAGCTTAACGATATTTATATTCTCATCTAAAAATGTTACCTTTGAATATTATAAATAGGAGTACTACTAACTGGGGATTTCTGGTACGAGTTGTGGAGCAATAAAAATCTAAGTGGAAGTACTGCCTTATTTATTTCTAACAATATGTACAAAATTTCTATTTAATTAATGTCGGCTAGGTATGCGTGTTCATGCCTCCTGGGTCTGGAAGTGGCACTAAATAAGACAACAGCCATCTCCTTCCATGCCCCTCGCCGCAGAGCCCATCTGGAACTTAAAGTGACGATAGAGGGCGTACAAATTCCAGTCGAGGTGCATGCGAAGTACCTCGCCTTACTTTGGACTCCCGGTGGAGCTTCAAGGAGCATTTTAAGCTCCTCGCTCCACGGCTGTGCGCTGCCGCAGCCGGCCTCGGACGGCTCCTCCCCAACGTGGGAGGGCCTGGTGCAAAGTGCCGTCGGTTGTTTCACGGGGTGATACGGTCGATGGCACTATACGGAGCACCGGTGTGGGCTGAGTGCGTCACACCCCTGCACGCAAGTCCTTTTGCGCAGGCCGCAAAGGATAATCGCAACCAGAGCCGTGCGGGCATATCGCACGGTTAGCCAGGGCGGCCTGCGTACTAGCGGCCACGCCTCCTTTTGACATCGATGCACTTGTGCTTGCGGAGGTGTATCGGCACAGAGTCGAGGCGAGGCAGCGGGGTGAAGAGCCTGCTCTAGTAGACATAGAGCAGGCCCGAACCGAAGCGCGGATTGAGGCTCTACACCGTTGGAAGGAGGCACTTGCCAACCCTATCGCAGGTCACCGACGATTGCCGCGTTTCGCCCGGTGTTAGAGGAGTGGGTGGGGCACCATCGGGGCAACCTCACCTTCCGCCTGGTGCAGATTCTAACCGGACATGGTTGTTTTGGCCACTACCTGCACCGGGTCGCCAGAAGGGAAGAAACGCCACAGTGTCACCACTGCGGCGATCCCGACGACACTGCCGACCACACTATGGTAGTGTGTCCGGCGTGGCAAAATGAGCGCCGTGCACTCACTTCGGCGCTCGGCGGGAGGATGCTCTCGCTTCCAAGTTTGGTCGAGTCCATGATTGGTAGCGATGAGGCTTGGGAGGCTGCCGCTTGCTTCGCCGAAGCAGTAATGTCGGCGAACGAAGCCGCGGAGAGGGAGCGGGAGGTAAATGCTCTAGCCGCTTCCATCCGGCGTAGACGTACGGGTCGGAGGAGACGGGTGAACCCGTAAACGCCTTTCTTCGACAACCTAGAGGTTCGACCAGCCTGCTGCAAATGGCACTGACGCAGGCATTGCACCTGGTCACCACGTTTGGGGATTATCTCGGCTTTCCCGGGTAGTCCCCCATCGGCGCGGTAGTCCGGCGCAGTAGCCGGGCGGCCCGGGGGTGAATTGGTGAATTGCTACAGCAGGTCCCAAATCACCCTAAATACGGGCAGGAAGGGAAGCCGGGGAGTTTTAGTGGGTATTCCCAGTGCCAACACCATCAGGCGCTGGGCGAACCCCACACAAAACTCACTGTCGAGCCAGGGCAGTGAGCAGTCTGTAAGAGGATTTCTCCCCGAAAAAAAAAAAAAAAAAAGGGTATGCGTGTTCATATTGTATCATATCTTAGGTCTATCCAACGACGATCCCTATGTACACTACGGGTTCTGTAACCTCTCGCACAAATCGGTAGATTTAAAATCTCTCTTTTTAGATAAACGAAATGTATGTAATGAAACTAGTATTTTTCGGATAAACTGCGCGTGATTTATTTTTGTAAAAAACTACATACTCCCGACGTTTCGGTTACTTTTCAGCAACCGTGGTCACATCTGACATCTCGTCTGCCCGTGATCACGGTTGCTGAAAAGTACCGAAATGTTGGGAGTATGTAGTTTTTTACAAAAATAAATCACTAAAGTTTATCCGAAAAATACTAGTTTCACTTAAATGAATTAAACTCGCGAAAATCTTAGATCTCATTATGTATGTAATGTATGACTAATTATACATACCCACATGATCACACAGTTTTTAGTCATTGTCACAGCCACATAGTCGGATAGTATTATTAATGAAGCACACAGTTACATTTTCCATAACCATGACATTAGAAAATCATAAAGTATTGGTCGTTGACATACTCTTACGCATCGGTGATATCTGTCGGTATTTTAATAAAACATAAGTGGATTTAATATGGTTACTATGACAACCGACATAAAACCTAATTTTATGACGGTGACGTGTTAATAGAATGAAGATCCAAATCTACCGTACAATCGGATATGATATTAATCGGTAATTTAACGGACCGAATGAGTCGTTGTGAATTCGCAATGCGAATGTAAAACACTCCGTCTCTGCTTAATACGAGTACATCGGTGCCTATAACTACCGGAGTATTCAAAAACGTACTCGGTACTTATATTATTTGGTATTTCCGCGCCACCAAAACCACGCAACAGTGGAATGCACGCATGTAGTTTGCATGAAAAATGCTTAGCTAAATCAGAGCTAATTAACGAGATGTATGAACCGGTATCCATTAATACATCTGTCGGGATGCCACCTAGTACCGCCGTAATTACGTCACGATTATTAATGTCAGTTACGACTTCGCGACAAAATTTACGTTACCCGAGTTCGATCGTCCTTAAGCAAAACAGTTCGGTTCACTATGACCGACTTTCTTACAGAAGTTACAAGCTACGGATTTAAATTGAAACGAATTAGTCCTTGAGGATTGAGGCAGAGCAAGTTTCGTGGCTTAGTTTTATTAATGTCAGGTTTAGGCCGTTTATTACTGCATGATGCACTCATGTGTCCCCATTTATTATACTCACAGCATTTAATATTTATTTATTTATATATTTATATACCAAGAGAAGAAATAGTTACATAATTAATTATAAAAGACATGTGATGCACAAAGGATAACTTATCTCTTAAAAGAGACCTCTAGGAGAAACCCTTTTCATAAAGGAAACTACATAAAGAAGCGTGGTGTACATAGGTACAATAAAAAGAGTGAAGGGAAAAAAAATATAGAGATTTATATATAGATAAGCAAACAAAAAAAATTATAATAATAGAAAATTTTGATATTATACCTACATAGATATATACATAAATATACACATAATATATACAAATAGTATGAAAAAATAAACATTACATATCAGAAGGTAAAAGTGACAGAAGATGTCACTTAAGTTAATGTTTAAATACTGGTGCACTTGGACTCTCTTTGTAAACAGAAGGTGGGAGTGAGTTCCAAAGCTGTGCACCTTGGACAGAGAAGGATTTACGGAAAAAAATTGTATTAAAGGAAGGGATATCACGAGGCTCCACTATGCTATATTTTGCATATCATGTTATATATCCCTGAATATAATGGTGAAATTTAAGAATACTCCTTGCCATAAAGACATCTAATAATTAATTATAACTGGCTATTGGATAATAATAGTATGTAATTTTACCAGACAAACATTTCATTATATACTTTTGTTGTTTGACGAATTCCTGATCAGCAACCGTGATCACATCTGACATCTCGTCTGCCCGTGATCACGGTTGCTGAAAAGTAACCGAAACGTCGGGAGTATGTAGTTTTTTACAAAAATAAATCACGCGTAGTTTATCCGAAAAATACTAGTCTCATTACATAAATTTCGTTTATCTAAAGAGAGAATTTTAAATCTACCGATTTGTGCGAGAGGTTACAGAACCCCGTAGTGTACATAGGGATCGTCGTTGGATAGACCTAAGATATAATACAATATGATCAAGCAAACCTAGCCGACAATAATTAAAAAGAAATTTTGTACATATTGTTAGAAATAAATAAGGCAGTACTTCCACTTAGATGTTTATTGCTCCACAACTCGTACCAGAAATCCCCTAGTATAGCACTTACATCCTATTTATAATATTCAAAGGTAACATTTTTAGGTGAGGGTAAGTTACAATATCATACAGAGGGCGCTAGTTTCCCTCAAAGAGTTTCCATAAAATTATAAAACACTGAACATACGTAAAACATGCAGAAGCTCTCATTATAAATTATAAAACCAATTGTCAAGTATTTGGACATTTAAATTACTGTACGGAAACATTATTAATATTAATTTACACTATTATAACAAATATACAGATGGCGCTAGTTTAACCATCATAAGAGTTTCCAATAAACATTAGAATATAAATATCGTTAAGCTTAGAATCATCAAGTATATCACAATTTAAATTATTTTAAATTATTATAACTACCACTCGGCCTTTCCTGATTCACAAATTTACGGCCTCGTAATGGGATTGTGAACTATCTTACAATTTAAATTCCAGGTTTGTAAAAGTCCTAGAATCAAAAATTGAGGTTGTTTTTATTGAAGAAATTTTATAACTGTAAATAACAACTTATTTTCCAAAAATATTTTACTGCATGTAAAGTACAAACTTCATGATATTAATGTGCTACTTTACAGAAGATTCCCCAAAAAATTAATTAAACGATCGGCCATATTGACAGCATATTACGTCCTCGTAATAGAATTATAACAATACAGTAGTACAAAGTTCTCAATAAACTTTAATTTATCTATTTCTGTTTTATGCACCGGACACACCAAGATGCTTTTGAAACTAGATCAATGAACAAACCAATTCGATAATATTTCCATGGGACACCTACATGGACTCTTTTTTTTTCTTAGCATCGGACACACCAGGATGCTTATAAAACCAAAACAAGAGTGATTATATTTCCATGGGACACATCAACATGGCTATTTTTCTTGTTTAACTTGGCACTGGACTTATCATAATGGACACACCATAAAGCCCTTTTTTTTAGAACTTTATTCACTGGACAAAACAATTTGATCTCAATACCATGGGACCCACCATCATGGCTATTCATTTTATTTAGCACTGGATACACCATGATACTCTTCAATTTTATTTATTTAAACTATTTTTATTTTAAAATATTAATCTTCCTAATAATGGGCAAATATCCAGTCACACGGGTCAGTGACCAAGTGTTTCTGGGAAGTGAAAATGTCAGTCAACTCATTAACAGATTCCAAAAATTCACGTACCATTCGACAGGTATTCAAAATAGCAGCTTTTTGCATGTTGATGTATGCGAGTGGTGGTAAATCCAGAATTTTTGACTTTGGTGTGAGTGTTTAGGAATGACTCCAGTAGCGGAAAGCACGATAGGGCCAATATGGATTAATTAGTTTTATTTCCATGGGACACACCTACATGGATTCTCTTTTTCTTAGCACCGACACCCCTGGATGCTTTTAACACTGGACAAACCAGTTAGAACTCTTATTTCCATGGGACACACCAGCTTGGTATTAACAAATTTTTGCCAAGTATTAGTATTTCATAATTTTTACTCTTGCATGGTATGCGACTCAACATATTCAATTATGTTTTAACATCATTATTATGATTACACATTGAATTTTCACTTTATATAGCGTAAATATATATCACTTACTCTCCATATTGTAAGTGATTTACTTTGGATTTAACCTTTGATGAAAGAAAAATATCAATTACATTAGATAGCTGAAACATTTTCTTTCTTAGTCAAATATCATCATCATTATTCACTATACAGAATAATGACATTTGTATTTAATTATTTGTATTAAATATTTTGTATTTTTATTAAATATTTTATATTAAATTCTATATTAATTTAAGATATACATATATTTTTATAACGATAATTCAAATATTCTTTTAATTCATGACTTTACATAATCAAGTACTTTTTTTTTTACTTGTAGGTAGCATGTTATTGTAGTACATGTAGTCCATGTAAAGTTTCAATTTTTAGATTCATTTTGTATGTGGGTTTCAGTGCAAGCAGTAAGTTTAAATTCATTTTGTGCGTCGTTTTATGTGAAATCTGGAACAGTACGCGGTAAGTGATTTTGTGTATATACATACTAGTATATATTTTACTGTTCGTTTCATCGTTTTTATGTAATAATTGTATATTGACCGTCAGCTTTTAATATGATTTAATAAAATTATAAATAATTTTCGAAAATAATTACATTTGATGATTAAAATTCTTCATCATATCTACCTACACCATTTTTTTTTTTTTGATGACGCAGGGAAACTCTTTTTACGAGCCGTCTCACCGGCCTTGGTGGGGCCGGAGAGGATGTGTGAGACTCGACCTGGGCAGGTCCCTACTCACTAAAACCACTGCGAAAGCCATCGGCCGCTATGTTGGTGCACCCCGGATCTGTCAGCGACAGGGCACACCAGCGACTGGCCGGTCCTGGCAAAGACCGGACTTACTCCCTCGGAGAAAGGGGGCGATCCCGGCAATTAGGACCGCCCCGACGACGCCGGGCTTTCACAGGAGCCGGGTTACCAGCCCGACCCCAGCCCGGGCGCAGGGGCGCTATTGGAGGAGGCGTTGATATCGCCTCCGGCGCGCCCCGTCCGTCGTCTGCGGAGGGAGGGTGCATCAGCCGCAACCTCCCGTTCCCGCTCAGATGCCTCCTTCGTGGACATGACCGTCTCACAGAAGGAGGACACCGCCATCCAGGACCTGTCACTCTCAAGCATCTTCTCCGCGACACTCGAAAGCGACAAGCCCACTCCGCCGAGCGCCGCCACAAGGTCTTGGCGCTGCGCAGCCCATCTCGGGCACACCTCGAGGGTGTGCTGGGCTGAGTCCACCTCGGCGCCGCACTCATGGCAGCCTCCTCCCGGCTCTCTCCTGGCCACCCGACACAAGTAGTCACCGAAGCAGCCGTGCCCGGTGAAAACCTGCGTCAGACGGAAAGTAAGGGGTTTGCGTTTCCGCCTCATCCAACGCTCTAGGACCAGACGGAGCGCAGCCGTTGTACGTTTACCGTACGGCTGGCCCGCCAGGTCCTCCCCCCACTCCCGCATAAGGCGCGACTCCCCCTGCCGGCGAACCGCCCGGATCTCCTCTGACGAAGGGTTCTCTCCGAGAGCCCTCCTACCCGAGATGTAGAAGAACACCTCGGCGAGAACCGACGCCACAAGATCCCAAGGCGGATCGCCGGCAAGAGTCGTCGCTGCGGCCCAGGAGACCGTACGGTACCCCCTAACCACCCTCACCGCGGGTGCCCTTTGCGCCGAGCGCAGTAGGGCCTTCACCCCGCGGCTCATCGGGCGATCAGCCCAAACGGGAGCACCGTACGTGGCTATACTCCGACAGACCCCAGAGTATAGCCGCCTGCAAGCTGCGCTGGGTCCTCCGAGGTTCGGGAGGAATTTCCCCAGCGCACCTGCCATCCTCATGACCTTCGGCCTCAACTCCCTGAAATAGGGCACGAAGGTCCACCCTCCGTCAAGGGTGAGCCCCAGATATTTCATGGTCGGGCTCACCCTGACCCTCCCTCCTCCTATGAGAAGGGTGGCACCCGGCGGGGGTCCTTTCCGCCCAGTCCCGCGGAAGAGGAGGGCTTCGGTCTTGTCGATTCTGACCCGAAGCCCCAACCTCTCTATGCGGCTGACCACGAGATCAGTACCGACCTCGGCCAGCCACGCCGCCTCCTTGTAGCTTCGTCCCCGGGATAAGACGAGAGTGTCATCTGCATAGCAAATGACACCCATCCCGGGGAGGAGGCGACTCCGCAGGACCCAGTCATACCCGACGTTCCACAGAACAGGTCCCAGTACCGAACCCTGTGGAACGCCGTTGTCGACTGTCCACCACTCTATGGCCCCCTCCGGTTCTCGACTGCCACCCTCCTCTGGGAGAGGTAGCTGCCTAACAGCCTCCTCAGATACAGGGGCACTCCGAAGTATTCGAGTGCCGCCTGTATCGCGCTGTGTGGGAGGCTGTTGAAGGCGTTGGCGATGTCCAGCGACACCGCCAACACTACCTCTCCTCTGCGTTCCGCCTCTTCCGTCACCGCCCTCAGGCGTTTGAGAGCATCGACGGTCGACCGGTGGGCTCGGAACCCGAACTGGGACTCTGAAAGTCCCGGTCCCGAGCCTTCCTCCAGGTGCCGAACGAGACGGGTGGCTATAATCTTCTCAAAAGCCTTCCCCGCCTCGTTCAGCATAACCACCGGTCGCACCGCCGAAGCCGAGTCCAGAGGCCGGCTGCCTTTCGGAAGTAGGCATAGCCGGCCTTCCTTCCAGGCCCTCGGGAACTGCCCGGACCTAAGACAGAGGTCGAACAGCTCCCTGAGGGATCCTCCGAGGTGCACCAGGGAGAGGGCCAGAACCCTCCCGTGCACCCCGTCCGGACCCGGTGCGCTCTTCTTACTCTGGAGGCGAGCCAGAATCGCCTCCATTTCAGACTCCGTGACGGTGGGCGGAACGCGGTCACCCTCTTCCAGCGTCTGCCAAGCCATCCTGGGGGGAGTGAATCCCGCCGGGCGTCGGGGAAGAGTTCCCCGACGATCCCCCTCAGAACAGCCGGCTGGAGCACCTCCATGATGGGGGCCGACTGGGCGCAGATTTTATTCCGCGCCCTCTTGTACGGTCGGCCCCAGGGGTCTCGATCGAGCCCCTCCACCAGCTCCAGCCAGGCTGCCTCCTTGGCTCGGCAGATGGCCTGCTGCAGGATCAACTTCTTCTCCACGTAGACCCTGTACAGCCGGCCATCACGCTCCTCGTCCTGGGGGCGGCGTCGCCTGCTCCGGGTGTATGCCCTCCTGGCCCCGTTGCAGGCGATCCGGAGGTCGGAAATGTGGTCCGACCACCAGTACACCGCACCCCGCGGGGGTCGACGTCCAATGGGGGGCATCGCCGCTCTGCAGACGTTATGGAGAACGTCCCCAAAGCGACTAGCCCCCTCGTCCACCCCCAACTCCGCACTCCCCGGGAGACTCCAGCGGCCGACAACGGCCGCTTCCTCAGCCAGTTCCCGGTTGAGCCTTGACAGGGCCCAACGCGGGAACCGACTTCTCTCCCGGGACGACGAGGAACTCGACGCTGGACTCCGGCGACGGCAGGAGTGGCAGACACTTCGAACCGTATGTAGCGGTGGTCCGAAAGCGTCTCCACTCCTACCTCAACCCTCCATCCCTCCACTCTGCGTGCGATGGTCGGAGTGGCGAAAGAGACGTCCACCACTGAACCTCCCGACCGTCGCACGCACGTCTGGACTGTCCCCGTGTTGAGTAGGGACAGCCCGGCAGTTAACGCCCATTCCTCCAGCTCCCTCCCTCTGGGTGTTGTGAGAGGGCTTCCCCAAGCCGTGGACTTGGCGTTGAGGTCCCCCATCACAACGACCTGGAGAGGCGCTAACTGCCCTACTACCGGTCCGAGAGTGTCGAGAAAACTCTCGAAGGCCGGCAGGTCGCGGTTCGGGGAGAAATATACCCCGACTATGGCAATCTCCCCCCGAACCGCTGCCACATACCCGTGGCCCCTCGCCTTGACTGCGAGGGGGGGCACGGCGCCCGCCCGCGTGACGATCGCCACGGAGCCGCCCGTGTCTCCCGCCCAATGAGGTAGGGCAGGGACATAGTACGGCTCCGCTATGACCGCCACGTCAACGGCCCACTCCACCATGGACTGCAGGAAGAGGTCCTGAGCCCCGGCGCAGTGGTTACCGTTGGCCTGCAGGAAACTGAGATGTCCGGCCATTATTCGGACATCTCAGCTCCCGACGCCCGCCTCGAAACCCCCGCCCTTTGTGGCTGGACCGGGAGTTTCCCACGGGTGGATGGGGGGCGGCACGAATGACCCCCCATCACATGGTCCGCCGGCTTGCTCGCGTCAGCGCACACAGCGCAGCGCGGTGACGCGGAGCACTGGGCGGACTTGTGGCCCTCCTTGCCGCAGCGGTAGCACAAACCGCTGCGGTCTTTTGGACTAGGGCACGCGGCCGCGACGTGCCCCGTTCCCAAGCACTTAAAACAGTGCTTGGGTCGTGCCTCCATATGCGAGAGCCGCACTTGGCTCCACCCGACTGACAGGCTGCCCAGCTGCAGCAACTTTTTCGCCGCTGCAGCCGGCACCTCCACCAGGGCAGAGCCTGGATCTACCTACACCATGCACCATTATTTACTTATTTCTTTCAACTTTCTTTGTCCGTATTATCACCACTACTAACATGTTGTATTAGAAACTTTTCATTTTGTCCCCCGCTATAACATTATAATATCTTATCCGCCTTTATTCAAGGATGTCACCCTATAATGATCGTTATCATATATTTTGCAACTTTATAAAATCTGGCATATCTGTTGACAAGTTTTCCACTCGTTAATCCTTTTTTTTATTATTATTATTATGCTACGCTGAATTTGTACTAAATCGCCTAAAAGAATTTTGTATAATTAAGTCTTTTCTATCGTACCCCTCTTTACTTTTTAAAGAAACGTTAATATTATTTTTTTGAGCTTGAGAACGCAACTCGGATATTTGAGTTTTGTTTTTTGTTTTACAGTATAAAATGCAGTTCAAATCGAGGCTTATATCCATATAGTAATTCTAAAGGACATTTCTGGGTACTGCTGTTTATGCTGTAATGGATGCCTCTTTTCCACTTATGGAATAAATTGTTCCCAGTCTATCTCATTTTCACCAGTATACGCTGTTAATGATTGAAGAATGGTGCGATTACTACGTTCGACTTGCCCTTTTGCTCTTAGACAGGGAACTGCATTTAATATATGCCGAATTTGTTTAAGGGTGCAATAGTTTGAAAACTCTTGGTTGGTAAAAGCCTTCCCACGGTCTGTTGTTATTCGAGTAGGCAGTCCGAAAACGAGCGTAAGAAAATTCATTGTATGTATTACGTGAATTGTAAAAGTATTAGGAACAGGTTGCAGTCAAACAAATTTACTGAAAGCGTCTATTACTACCAATAAGTAACAATTTTGGTTTAACGAATTTACACAAGGGACCAAATTATTGAGATGCCACGGAATATTCCGTTTTTCAATGGGATTTAAAAAGCCTCGTTTCCCAAATGGTTTTTTTTTTTGGCAAATTGACATGGAATGCATACCTTCACATATTTAGTAACAAATCATTTTAGTTTTTCGAACTAATATTGTCTCTGAACAATCTCAATAACCCTGGTTGCATTCATGTGACCATTATCATGAACATTTTTGCGATTTTATTCTCGTCTACTTTTCTATGCAGAATACCGTCTTTTAATAGATACAACTCCTTATATTCATAATTATTTATGTTATTATAATGACTTGTAATTCAAGATCATCATTTTGCACTGCTATAATCCAATTTTCTGTTGTAATATGTTGTAAAGGTAGAGCATTGCGATTCAGCGCGTCTACGTGTTGAATTTGTATTTCTGGTCTATATTGCACTTCAAAATTGTAACTTTGTAGTTCTAGCCATCATCGTCCTATCCTCGGTAACTACTGAGAGCCTGACAATCGGTAAATATTTTAAAAGGTCGACCCAAGAGATATACACGAAATTTTCTAATACTAAACACAACTGCCATTGCTTTAAGTTCATACGAGTGATATTTTTGTTCTATGGATGTGGTTTGTTTACTGAAATATGCTATAGGTTTTAATTCACCTTTCAACTGTTTTTAAAATAAAATACCACCAACTCCATGACTTGATGCATATATGTTTAACTGTGTTTCAAGTTCGGAATTATATACAGCCAGTACTGGTTCAGATTTTAAAGCTCGTTTATACCAATAAACGAATTTTGTTCTTTTTCCCCCCATTTCCACAATTGGTATTTCGTAGTAAAATACATAGCGGACGAATTCTATTCTCGAAAGATTTAATGAATTTACGGAAGTAACCAGCTTACACCCAATAAATCTTCTTAAATCGTGAATATTATTTGGTTCTCTAAATTCATTTAGTACTTTTAATTTATTTGGCTATGGTCGGATCTCTCCACACGATATGATGTGACCTAAGTAATCGATACTTGCTTTTAAGAATGAACATTTGTCCCGACGCAATATTACACCATATTTGCTCAATAAAATCAAATCAAATTTCAAATCAAAGTTCTCAATTTTCCAAAGCCTGCGGGCTAGTTTTTGAAAATAATAAAATATCGTTGATAATGAGGAAGCGAATTCAAATCTATACTTATTCAGCATAAAATTCATCACTCTTTTATTGACATACGACACGGGTGATGATAAAAGGGAACTTAAGTGGTAAGTTCAATTTTTATTTCTATATCAAATATCCTACCCCTGCATGATCATCAACACAATGATCAAATTTATTTAAGATTTTGAAGATTGTCTAGGTCCGATCTTGACACATCTGTATCGATTTTAATATTACCCGATTTATATTCAGAACCTCGAGTAATGCAAAGTGTAGCAAATAATGTTATCGGTTAATATATTAAGTCGTTTACGTCGATATACCCCCGGTTACCATTTATTTCAGTTATTTGTTCTGGAATATCAATTTCTTTACCAAGGCACCTATATTCAGACCGTTCAAGTTTCACAGAACACCATCGACATATTGTCGACAAATTGGTCCGTATAAACTAAAATTTTGATTAATCCATTAACAATTTTCAGGTCATGAGGTACCCTTAATTCTATTTTTGATAGATGGACGTCATTATGATTTGAAAATGGTAGTTCCATATTAACAGTGCTATTATTGTAGGAAAATGTTAAAGTATCCGTCGCTATCATAACACATATTCCCGGTAATTCACTAAAGGCCCGCCCTATTATCATGTCGGTGTCTTGTAGGTTATCACAAGACTATCAAAACCGATGTGCTAGCCCCGACGCCATCTATGTTCAAATTCAAAATTCAAAAGCTACTATAGAGTTTCACCTTCTGGTGTTATAATTTGACGCCCATAACCTTTTATGCTTGTTTGACATATATTATATTTTAAATTGATTTTTAGAGCCGCTGATACTGTTATAGTATTATTAAAGTCAATATATGCAGTCAATTTAAAACCGTTAGCAATAATATTTTACGAAATTTTGGTGATCCACATCAATCGGGCTAACAATTTAGATTTCTTTTCATCGAATTTATTGTTAGGTTTGACATAAGAACTATTTGGAGCCGATAGATTTTTAAAATAACAGTCTTTCTCTTCATAACCTACTTTACCACAGTGATCGGACTTTTTAAATCTGCAATATTCCGTTTTATGAACAATTTTATTATAATTATTACATCGGACGTTTTCCCTACATTGGGATGATATACATTGGGACGATGTGAGTCCACATGAAAAACATTTAGGCCCTGAATCTTTATCAAAAGTTAAATTATTTGTTAATTGTGAGGGTTCAACTATAGTATCCGTTAAATAATTAAGTATCTTAAGAACCGGTGGCTTTAGAACCTGTGCCTCGGGTTCCAGCTTTCAAATTACGTGGCAGATATATGATCACTTAACTCACATGACTCTCCAAGAGCTGGCTTTTTGAAAAATAAAAGTATCACCTGTGCATCCTGACGTTTGTTAGTTGCAACCATGTCGTGTAGTTTCGCAGCGAATCCGCGCTTGAGAGGGAAAAGTCTTTTCCACTCGCTCCAGGTCACATCGATGTTTTATTAGTGTTCAAACCGTAGCAGAGAGTTTCCTTCCAAGTTGCTTGTCATGTTGTATATTAAAGCTCTTTTTTTATCATCATATTTAAGCTTCTTACTTGAGCTTCAGCATCTCCTTGTTATTTGTATAGGGTCCAGGTTGTAATTGCGTTGCCATCTCACACTGGCTAGTAACTTCAATCATTTTTCTCCAGGTGGTCTAAACGTTCAGGTATCTGTAGATCGGAGAGGTTTTCTTGTTTCTTTTTTCTTCAGGCTTCTTTGTGACATGTGGCAGCGGTTCATCTTCATTATTTCCAGTTGACAGGATATCTCGCGAACGATCCGTATACTTCTGACTTGTTAAAAATAAATAAGGCAGTACTTCCACTTAGATGTCTATTGCTCCACAACTCGTACCAGAAATCCCCCAGTCTAGCACTTACATCCTATTTATAATATTCAAAGGTAACATTTTTAGGTGAGGGTAAGTTACAATATCATACAGAGGGCGCTAGTTTCCCTCATAAGAGTTTCCATAAGACGAAGAGACGAAACCTCTTAGCATTCAATGGATTCACCGTGCGGGTGCCGGGTCCATTGCGTTGCAGGGAGTGGAGCTTTAACAGCGCCTGGGACTTGCGACCCAGGTGTAGGTTTAAGGGGCCCCTAACTAACGCGCGTTAAACGCTCACCTCCACTGTCCAAGCTCCTCTCCCTACCTAACCATATTTGACAAGAACCTACTAGGGCTGCCTTCGAAGTACGTTCCAAGAAGAATTGATGTGAGTTCTGGACAGGCCCAAGTCTTTTAGTAGGTTGTAGAGAGATTTAGCCGTTATACCTCTCGCTCCCACTTCTACCGCATATAAATCCACGACGAACCTATTTCGAGTGAGTTCGTTTGTGAGCTCGTAATATTTGTTGACCTTGATGGTATGGTCTTTGGGGATGTTGGTTTCCCAAGGAACCGTAAGCTCTATCATCACAACGCGCTTTAAGATTCGCGAATACATGAATATGTCCGGTCTGGAGGCCGACGCACAAATATCCTCGGGGATTTTGTATTGTTTTTCACACGTATCCATCATTATAGTCCAATCCGTAGCCGCTTTAAGGATGGAGTAAGGCTTGACATTGGTTTTATAGTCCTAATGCCCTCTCTCACAAAACCTACTGATCGCTCGTTTGTGGTTATTCCTTTTTGCGCTCTGGCTACCGAAACACTAACCGCTTCACGTATGATTTCCAGAACCCTATCGTGACGACGCGAGTATTGACCGCTATCGAGGAGTACCTTACATCCCACTAACAAGTGCCTAGCAGTTCCAACTGCCTTCCCACAGATATAGCAAGTCTTTTCGGTACCTTTACCCCATCTTACTAAATTACTCTGATCTGGGAGAGTCATCTGGAATGCATTGAGATAGAATTTTAGCAATGCTGGCGACCAATCATGGATTAAGGTGCGCCATTTTAGTGCTAATGGGATGCAAAAATCTCCTATGTCTAACCACTCGTTCTGCATTTCTAAACTTATTGCATGGATCTTATATTTATTATTCTCGTCTTGTCGAATAAAAGACTTCAATATATCCGTATCTTGGACCTTCCTACTTGATCCTAACCCTACTCTGTTACTTTGCGCTCCTATCATAAACTGCTTGTGGAATTGAAGCCTTGACTCTAGCTCTGGGGCATCTTTGTCTTTTGGGAGCGATGTAACGACGTCATCCTGGGATTTCCCCAAGATGTACCTCTTGGAAACTCTCAGGTGTTTATAGAGCTCCGATGGCCTTTTTAGACTCATCCCAAAACTATTGCGATCCCTAAATAAAGCCGATGAATCAGCCGTTAGCGCGAGCCCGAGCCACAACTTCAACATCTTTATGACGCCTGCATCTAACTTTGACAAAAGGGTTTTATTAAAATCATAAACGAGGAAAGGCCAATTTAAACGTGAAGTTAGATAATTATCGTAGATCCAAGCTTTTTTATAAAACACTGAACATTACGTAAAACATGCAGAAGCTCTCATTATAAATTATAAAACCAATTGTCAAGTATTTGGACATTTAAATTACTGTACAGAAACATTATTAACATTAATTTACACTATTATAACAAATATACAGATGGCGCTAGTTTAACCATCATAAGAGTTTCCAATAAATATTAGAATATAAATATCGTTAAGCTTAGAATCATCAAGAATATCACAATTTAAATTATTTAAATAATTATAACTAAAATATATATTGACTTATTGAAGTGGTGATTGGATTTAAAACTATTTTGTTACTATAGATAAAATTCGATATTGTCTGAAAAATGAATTGTAAAATTTACCTGTTTGTACGATAGTGAACCGCCAAGTCGAGCAAAATAAAAAAGCGGCATGGCCGTATTACACTTTTCTCAAATTATTTCGGGACATTTTCGACCTATAAGTACATTTCGCATTAAACTTGACGCCTATATTTCTGGTAAGCAAGAAAAAAGTAGCTCAAGCATTACAACTAGACAAAGTTCTTAGTTTTGTTAAATTTTTTCATTCACTGACTGACCCATCATCCAAACTGTAAGGCGCTTCTAGTTTATATAGAAGCTTCAAAATTTTGAATACAATTTGTGTTTAGTGAATAACTCAGGGAAAAACTAAACTATTTTGAATTTTCTGTCCACTTTGCCCTCGTTATGAATTTAACTTTGAAGTAAGAATAAATAATAGTGCGATGTCAATATTCGTAATTATCAAAGAGCCAGCTAGCAAGCCAGTCATACCAAACTTACACATACATAAAAGACAACCATCACACAAACAAGTAGACTATATTAAATATAGATAGATAGTTTCACTTCCACCCCCTTGTGAAACATCACCTACGCGGTTGTATGTTCTCTTAGTAGGATGTTATGAGTTGGTGTTATGCAACCAATACAGCTTAGCTAGAGGAATTTTTCCCACATTTCTTCTCATACGTTAAACTGAGTTTATTAAAGTTATCATCATACAGTTAATTACAGTTATAATTAAGTTACACGCAAATTGGAAGCATTGAATAAAATTATAATAAATCTAGCATTTATTAATAATTTTAATAAAAAAATATATGAAACTTAAAATTATACAAACAACTAGAGCTTGAGATTAATGGGGAGAAAGATCACCTTAGTGATAATAAATAATAATAGTTAATAGTTTTATAATAATAATTAAATTTTTATATACCCTGACTTTATAACCTTGTATTACAGATGAACATTAATTGAGGAATCATGTTTTGTATGCAATACTGAACGATGATCGTCCACTGCTCTACGAACTTGAAAATAATACAAATTATTTTATGAATTCAATTCACTTCCATAAAACGAGATTTCAGGAACACGCAAAAGAAACTTATATATGATAGGAACAAAAATATCTTCATAAGAATAACAGGAAAAAATTAATAAATAAATAAGCTCTAATAAATGTAAATTGGGTTATGACACACGAACATAGACAAACAAATAAATATCAATAAATATCAATATATATTCAATATATGAAATATTTAAAACACACGTCTGTCCCAATATGTTCATATAGCATAAATTTCACTCTCAATTCATAGTGATACATCACCTTCATAGATTTATGTTTCCCTGGTAGGATGTTATGAGTTCCGTTGGAGCTACGAGACCAGTACAAAAAATTTAACTTTCGAAGCTGGCATTTCTTTTTCTATAAATGATAATGGCACTTAGTTTCGTCCCTCCACTTCGAATCAATTTTGACTAAAATTAACTGAAAAAAAACATATGTCGGTGTAATTCTTATTATTTGAAAAACTAATAATTGAGGGTAGTTGAAATTATCAGGTGTCAGCCGCATAACCACCTGCGTAGCCACTTGTGTAAGTGTAGTCACAACAATGTTGGTCTACAATCAAGAATAAAGTCATTGATGACGTCAGTTATGCTGGCGTCACACTTTTTAAAAACCACGGCCTGGACCCTACTCCGACATACGTGTATTTGAAAAACATTGATTAATTATAATCTAAATCATTTATATTATATTAATTAATTAAATATTTTATTATATTTCTGATTAGAAAACATGTATATGAATGATTTCATTTTCATCTCGTCTATCAATTGATCATGGTTGCAAAGGAACCAACCAGAACTTCGAAGATTGGTCACGTTTGTTTCATAGTACGGGAACCATGACTTCATAAGTCTGAAGGAGTAGTACAATATTTTTCAAGATTGCTGTGAAAAGTAAAACTTTATTGACCTTACTACAGTTACGTATAAATACATAGTAGGGGCTCACGTTTTTGATAGCGTTGCATACTAGGAGAACAAACTTAAGTATTCTGATTTGTATACAATACTGATACGACCACCCACTGCTCTTAGTTTTCAAGATATGTATGTAAGGCAGACTTTTAAGATTGACAAAATACATTGTTACAAAATGTATGTCTAAGAAAATCTCAGAAGAAAAAAAACTGTTTTTTACATTAGTTTTCAGTAAGCCTGATACAATTGCCCTTTATGCTGTCTGATTTTAGATATCTTAGTTTGATTTAATTTTAAAAACGGGAATTCCTTTCTTCATGATAGCCGACACTAAAATATAGTTTCGCCTTAGTTCGTGCATGCATGTTTGTCACAACGTCTGCACTATTAACCCTTTGAAATGCATATTTGTCTGTTTATCGTAGAACCAATTCTCTGGGTTTTCGTAGCATCGCCGTAGCAAATTGTGTAATAGTATTCTGTAACTTTATGAACACCTGGTACTTCATAATACGCAATAAACGTGACTTGAAACTACGGTTCACATTTTGTTTTTAAATTTTAACTTGTTTTAAAAGGAACGTGCATCATCCAGCAAAAAGTAAATATGGGTAAAGAAAGACAGGTGGTTTTATAAAGATAAAAAACCGAATCTTATTTAGGTGTTAAATATTTTCATACTTTATGTATGATTAAAAAAATTACAAATTAACAAATTTATCAACGTCGGACAAGTTTTGAGTTATATTTGGAAAGAGTAGTTTTTAAGCCGTGAATATTAATTGAGTGAAAGAATTTGGATTGAAGACTCGAAATACAATGCAAAATATAAATGATTAAATAGTTGATTTTATTTTGAAATTATTTTATTACAAAATTTTCTGCTACTGACATCATTAGCTTGTTTGAAATGACTTTCAGAAACCAAAAACCAAAAACGCTTTCAAAACCATATCAAAATTTTACTAGATTAAATTATTTGAATTTTTTTTTTCTTTACAGCATGGGGCCAATTACTCAATAAAGTAACTATAGAGTCTATACTAGGAAAAGCATTAAGTCGCTCTCGTGGCGTCACGACGCTGTCATGGCAATCTCGAAGCCAATATTCACGTTTAGTTCATAATAAGACGTGTTTATCAGATCCATTTCGGAGATCTACAAAATTTGCGAATACAACCTATAGCTAGTATTTTGAGACTGTTTAATATTTAGGAATTTAGTACAATATTTAGTATTACATATATTATATATTTATATTTAGTATTATAATATTTATTATTATTTATTTATTACATTTATGTGCAATATGAACTAAAACACCTCCAGACATTCTGTGTTAACTGATACCGCGATGTAGAAACGTGACGTGTTTTACGATTACTTTAACAGACTACCTTTAGTAAGGAGCACCATGTAGTTTTATAAAGGTAAAGTACTATGGTATCAATTGATACGAGGACGCTTCGAAATCTAAGAATTCATAAGAATATGTACTCGTACAACTTCAATGTACACTTCATATCATTAAAATTTACGCATTGTCAAACTCCTTAAACCGAAAGAAAAGAAATAATAGAATATCCTTGTTCTGTTTATGTTCCGATAGTAAATTCAGTGGGAACTCAGAGTCACCAGACAGAATAACTATTGAAACCAGCTTCTTTCTGCTTTAGTTGAAAGTAATCTGTGTATGTATATTTCAAACAATTCACTTTTTCTACGTATAACCCTTTTGATTTATTTTTATTATTTATCATTCATATACATGTTTTGTTATATATAAAGTATATTTATAGTTTTTAAAATTTTAAAAATATATATTTTTTCTTTGTTTTATTCGTTTCATAAGAAAAAAAAACTACGAAGAAACAAACTTTATTTCATAAAATGAAGTTCTAGGTATTCATAATCTTAAGGCACAATGCTACGAGAGTGGTACGAGAATACTACGAAAACAAAGAGAACATATATATAAGTATATTACATATGTATTTTTCCAGTTGTGAAGAAATATAAAATTATGACCACACTGAAACCACCACGCTTGGTACAATTGCCCTTTATGCCATGTGATATCGCTTTTAAGAAGCTTTTCATGCGATTGCTTCAACGTATAAATGAATATAATTTTGTTGAAATAAAACAACCCCTATTCCCGCCACCGATTTCTAATACCACAAGTAATTCGAAACTTATAATAGCTGCAAATTGACAAGACTGCACATCCTTTTAGTTGTCATTTGTTGGATTAAGATCTACTTAGAAAACTTTGTTAAACAATATTATAGTGAAAATATCCTTAAAATTTTTAAAGAATTATTTAGTAAGTCTTTAAAGATTTAAAACGATCATTTTATTTATAGAAAGGAGCCAATGTGAAGTCTCGTGGTAAACAGAATTTTGGAGTTTGTCATTCGGTCTTATTCACCCTTTTTTTGAGTTAATTATACGGGAATACGGGAATTCCTTTTCTTCATGATACTTGAGACAATTTTTTTTTCGCAACCCTCATTTAAATGCAATGCCTGTGAGCAGATGATTTTCAAGGAGATAATATTTTCTCATTAATTTATTATTTATTTAATATGGAAGTTGAGACGAAATTTGCCTTCTATTATGAAATAATCAAATATTCCACAGTATTATTTTAAAAAAGTAAGTAGTTTAAATTTATAAAATAAAGTTACTCACAAATTTCAAAACGGTTTTTTAACGTTTTAAACCAACTCCCCAGTCACCAAATAAAGAAGTAACTAATTATATAAGGTGGCAACCGGAGGTTCCAGGAAAACTACGAAACTTACTTATATGTATATTATAATAAAAATTACATATTAAAACTTATAACCTATACCTAAGACTACATGATTGCCCCGATGTTAGGATAGCAATCCCATTCCATAGCTTGTTTGGTATCAGGAATCTTCTGGTTCACACGGCTTGGTGTTCGTTCCGCGGAGTCAGCGGCGTTACTTGTTATATGATATCTTATCCATACAACGATGTTGCCCCGGCGATGTTCATTTATTTTATAATATGTAGCGCGTACGTAACAAACTTCACGTAGTTTGTTGTGCAAACGAAACAAGCAAGCAAACAAACAAACAAACAAACAAACAAGCCACAGTCAGTCACGTTTATCTCAGCGGATGGGAAACCAGGAAATCATAAGACACGAGTATTTCGTAGCAAAAGCACACTATAGAACTAACTACACAGTTTTATGTTCTCCTGGTAAGATGTTTCGAGTTAGGTAACAGAACGTAACAGTCACGTTGTTCATAACACTGTCAACCAGGAGAACATAAATTGAGAGGCAATGGTTCAGAAAACTTTCTTTAAATTTTTGTTTCTTTTTCTCGAAAATTTGAATTTTCTTGTTTGAATTTATTTTTTATGAAATTACTATGCAATGGAGTATTTATTAAGTTTTATGACAAATACGATGTTAGACTGATACATAGTACAAGTAGAGATAATTGTAAATATTTGTTTTTTTTTTCTTTTAATTATGACCTCAATCTTCTAGGGCAGATGGAGGCAGACATTCCATAGCAGTGAGAGTCAGCTGATTGTGACTAGCGTATCGCTGTGAATCACTACATTTTAAAAGCAATAGGATGAAAAATCGATAATGCCAGTCAGCACAAGCTCACAGAAACATAATAATGACCGAACCACAAACATAAGTTTAATGTGTAATAAATACATATGAATGAAAAGTTTCACTTTTATCTTCCCGTGAAACATCATCGGCTTGGTTTTATGTTCTCCTGGTAAGATGTTAGTGAGTTAGTTAGTGAGTTGTGGCGGTGTTATGAAATCAATCAATAAATCAAAATCAGCTTTGTGAAGGAGATCCATCGACTTTTCTTTTCTAGATTGATTAATTATTTTTATTGAGAATCATCTCTGCATTAAACAGACAGTTTGAAAATTACATTGAAATTTTTCTGGATTAATTCTTTTTGTAGAAAGTATGGTCCGATTGGTTATTTTTGTATAAAATTCCTTTCTGATCAAGGTTTACAAAATAAAAAAAAAATACCTTGAGAATATAAAAAAAATGCTCGTCGTGAATCGTCTATGAATGTGAATGCAAGATATTATTAGGTACTCACGTTTATTTTAGTAATAAGGGCACTAGTAAAGTCACTAAAGGAAAGAGTACTACTACGCTTCAAATATTTTGTAGAGATATTATGTATAATATTATATATAGTATATATGTATGTAAATGTGTACGTATTTATAATTTATATTTATAATCAGGCTTTTTTAGACAAAGCTGAAAAAATTCTCTCGGTGCTTTGGAATTCTGAGACTCTGAGATGACTCTAAATTAATTTTAAGAATTTATGATCTCTTATCCTTTTTTTCTACAAAACTTGAAATCTTTCAAGGTATAAGATAAAGGAGTGCCTCTGTGAGGTCGATCGTCTAAATAACCTACCCTAATCTACAATCATGTAATAAAGTTATGAAATACATATTATATATATGCTTCTTATGTTAGCTTATTAAAGTTTCTTTTGTTTTATATGTTTTTAAAGAAAAATCATTTTGCTAAAAAAAAAATGCACACTTAAAATTACCCAAAAATTAAACAACGGGCAAACATAAGCATGAGATTAAAGCGGAGAAAGGTCACCTTGATAGTTTTATATACCCTGACCTTATAACCTTGTATTACAGATGAACATTAATTCAGGAATCATGTTTTGTATGCAATACTGAACTGAAATGCAAATTATTTTATGAAAGCAAAATTCACTTCCATAATGCAAGATTTCAGGAACACGCAAAAGAAACTTATATATCACAAGAACAAAATTATATTCATAAGAATAACGGGAAAAAAATAATAAATAAATAAGCTCTTATTAATGTAAATTAGGCCATGACACACGAACACCCACAAACAAATAAATATCAATATATATTGATATGAAATATTTAAAACACACGTCCGTCCCAATATGTTCATATAGCACAAATTTCACTCTCAATTCATAGTGAACATCACCTTCATAGATTTATGTTTCCCTGGTACGATAGTATGAGTTGCGGTACGAGACCAGTAAAAAAAAATTTACTTTCGAAGCGGGCATTTCTTTTTCTATAAATGATAAGGCACTAAGTTCGTACAGCCACTTTCGTCTCTCTACTTCGAAATATACACTTAATCAATTTTGACTAAAATTTACTGAAAAAAAAACATATATAACGGCGTAGTTCTTATTATTCAAAAAACTAATAATTGTGGGTAGTTGAAATAATCAGGTGTTAGCCGCATAACCACCTGCGTAGCCACCTGTGTAAGTGTAGTCACAACAATGTTGGTCTACAATTAAGAATAAAGTCATTGATGACGTCAGTTATGCTGGCGTCACTCTTTTTAAAAACCACGGCCTGGACCGTACTTCGACATATACTCGTATGTATTTTCTGATTAGAAAATATGTATATGATTTCATTTTCATCTCGTCTGTCAATTGATCATGGTTGCTTGCTACAAAGGAATCACCAGAACTTCGAAAATTGGTCACGTTTGTTTCATAGTGCGGGAACCAGGACTTCATAAGTCTGAAGGAGTTGTACAATATGTTTCATGATTGCTGTGAAAAGTAAAACTTTATTGACCTGACTACAGTTACGTATAAATACATAATATGGGACTCACGTTTTTGATAACGTTGCATACTAGGAGAACAGACTTAAGTATTCTGATTTGTATACAATACTGATACGACTACCCACTGCTCTTAGTTTTCAAGATATGTATGTAAGGCAGACTTTTAAGATTGACAAAATATATTGTTACAAAATGTATGTCTAAGAAAATCTCAGAAGAAAAAAAATTGTTTTTTACATTAGTTTTCAGTAAGCCTGATACAATTGCCCTTTATGCTCTCTGATTTTAGATATCTTAGTTTGATTTAATTTTGAAAACGGGAATTCCTTTCTTCATGATAGCCGACACTAAAATATAGTTTCGCCTTAGTTCGTGCATGCATGTTTGTCACAACGTCTGCACTATTAACCCTTTGAAATGCATATTTGTATGTTTTGTAGAACCAATTCTCTGGGTTTTCGTAGCATCCCCGTAGCAAATTGTGTAATAGTATTCTGTAGCTTTATGAACACCTGGTACTTCATAATCCTACTACTATTATAAAGGCGAAAGTTTGTAAGTATGGATGTATGGATGTTTGTTACTCTTTCACGTAAAAACTACTGAATGGATTTGAATGAAACTTTACCACAATATAGCTTATACATCAGAATAACACATAGGCTACAATTTTTGAGGTTTTTAATGTGAGGTCGTAAAAAAAAACACATTTTTTGCGCTTACATTGCAAACGCTGACTGAATCCTACAAGATAGATCAAAACAATTTACTACAGTATTGTACAATTTAAAAAGGTCTATGTATGGTATATGTTTATCTCTTAGGAATAACCCACAATAACCATTTTTTATCCTTTACTTTGTACGAGAAATAATGGCTTATTTACGAAGCGATTTTAAGCAATACAGTATTAATCCTTATCCAATTAAGTATCTTAAATACATTGTGCATTTAATAAAGATCAATATGGCTTTTTACAGCATGTAAATTAAATAAATATTTTCGAAGATATCACAGATTTAAAATGCAGAGTCATAGCAATTTCGGCGATAAATACCGTTTCGGTGATAAATACCGGCAGCGGCGCCAGGCGAACGGGGCGTGGGGGGAGCGGGGTAGGTGCGGTGGGGAAGAAGTGGCTCATCGCTGAGTGCGCGACCCGAACGCGGGCAGACGCGTGAGGGCAGACGTCGTTGACGGTTGTGTCCGTTTTGCGAATTTTCAAGGCACTAGCGATTTGATAAAAACGTATGGTCGCCTACTTTAAGTAATATAGGCCTAAGGTTAGTTATTGCCAGGTTTCTTTTTGGTTAGGAGTTACACGTACAAAAAGATACTTCATTTTTACGAATTACTCATTGATGATTCAATTACTATATAGATAGGTTACTTACAGTAATTATAACAATTATATAAATAGGTTAATTATATAACGAATTACTTCATGATAATTCATTACTATACAGATAGGTTACTTACAGTTAATTATAACAAATTATAGAAATAGGTTAATTATATAACGATTACTTCATTGATAATTCAATTACTATATAGATAGGTTACTTACAGTTAATTATAACAAATTATATAAATAGGTTAATTATATAACGAATTACTTCATTGATAATTCAATTACTATAAAGATAGGTTACTTACAGTTAATTATAACAAATTATATAAATAGGTTAATTATATAACGAATTACTTCATTGATAATTCAATTACTATAAAGATAGGTTACTTACAGTTAATTATAACAAATTATATAAATATGTTAATTATATAACGAATTACTTCATTGATAATTCAATTACTATATAGATAGGTTACTTACAGTTAATTATAACAAATTATATAAATAGGTTAATTATAAAACGAATTACTTCATTGATAATTCAATTACTATATAGATAGGTTACTTACAGTTAATTATAACAAATTATATAAATAGGTTAATTATATAACGAATTACTTCATTGATAATTCAATTACTATATAGATAGGTTACTTACAGTTAATTATAACAAATTATATAAATAGGTTAATTATATAACGAATTACTTCATTGATAATTCAATTACTATATAGATAGGTTACTTACAGTTAATTATAACAAATTATATAAATAGGTTAATTATATAACGAATTACTTCATTGATAATTCAATTACTATATAGATAGGTTACTTACAGTTAATTATAACAAATTATATAAATAGGTTAATTATAACGAATTACTTCATTGATAATTGAATTACTATATAGATAGGTTAATTAAATAGGCAAGGATTGCATTAAAGTACAATCATAACAATAACTACCGTACTGTATTTTTTGGAAGTATAGAAACAACACGTACTTAAGAATTATGCCGCGAAAGCGTAAGTCTAATCTTTCCCAAAGCTCTAATAAAGCTCGAACTATGAAAGTAGCTAGACTTAACGAGACGTTTCCACAAGCCGAACTGCGAAGGCTTAAACAAGCAGAGCGTGAGGCAGCTCAAAGAGCTGCTGAGACACCAGAGCAGTCCCAAGATAGACGTCGACAGCATGCTGAGTATCTAGCATCTCAACGGGCTGCAGAGACACCCGAACAGTCTCAAGCTCGACGTCAACAGAACGCTGAATATCTGGCATCTCAACGGGCTTCTGAGACACCCGAACAGTCCCAGGATCGACGTCGACAGCATGCTGAGTATCTAGCATCTCAACGGGCTGCGGAGACACCCGAACAGTCTCAAGCTCGACGTCAACAGAACGCTGAATATCTGGCATCTCAACGGGCTTCTGAGACACCCGAACAGTCTCAAGCTCGGCGTCTTCAGCAAGCGACTTACATAGGGTCCCAAAGAGCTACTGAAACTGTTGAAGCTGCTGAAGCTCGCAGATGCGCTGTTGCTGAAAGGGCACAACAGCGACGATTAATATTTACAAGAAACGCGTGGGGAGTATTTGATAAAGCTGCATTTGAGTACGATGAAACTCTTGATTACGAAAGCCACAAGCTTATAAAAATAGAAGCGATGAATAAAGAATGCAGATTTTGCTGAGATGCGGTGCTCTTAAATGGAAAGAGGAAGCTGCAGGCATGTGTTGTTCGGGAGGAAAAGTAGTTCTTCCTTCAATAGACGAGCGTGTTGAACCTCTTAAAGAACTTTTTTCAAATGAAACAGATGAGTCTCGCCGTTTTTTAAAAAACATAAGAAAATACAATACATGCTTCCATATGACATCTTTTGGAGCTGATAACATTGTGTCGATGCCAGGATTTTGCCCGACTTTTACAATCCAAGGGCAAATATACCACACAATTGGCTCTTTGCTTCCTGCTGCTAATACGCAACCAAAATTTTTGCAAGTTTATTTCATGGGTGATGAGGAAGCACAAGTTGATAGGCGTTCTGAGTACGTACCAGGTGTGGAAAGAAACACAGTTCAAAAAATACAAAAAGTTCTACATGATCACAACGTTTTAGTGCATGAATTTAAAATGGCTAAAGATAGAGTGACTAGCGATAATTACAAGGTCGTGATACACCCAGATCGTGTACCACGTGGTGAACACGAAAGACGATTCAATGCCCCGACCACAAACGAAATAGCTGCCGTAGTAGTTAGTACTGAACAAACTGCGTCTCGGGACATTGTTATTCAGGCGCACGATGGCCGGCTTACTAGAGTTCCGGACACTCATAGATTTTATGATGCTCTCGAGTACCCGATAATTTTTTGGAAAGGACAAGAGGGGTACAGTTTTGATATTCCTCAGACAAACCCAGTTACAAAACAGCCTATACCGAACAAAAAAGTGTCGTGCAAAGACTTTTATGCATATCATATGATGGTACGTCGCAACAATTTTAATTTATTGCTTCGATGTAGGCTTCTCTTGCTTCAGTTTTTGGTGGACATGTATGTCAAAGTGGAGAGTGAGCGCTTAAGGTTTATTGCTTTAAACCAAACAAAACTGCGAGCAGAAAACTATATACATTTACAAGACGCGGTCAGGAATGATGCGGATTTAGATCCAAACAATTTGGGTCAATTGGTAATACTCCCATCGTCATTTGTAAATAGCCCGAGATATCTTCATGAGTACACGCAGGATGCGTTCACATACGTGCGTAACTACGGGAGGCCTGATCTGTTTATTACAATGACATGTAATCCCGCTTGGCCAGAAATTACTAAAGAGCTCATTCCAGGTCAAAATGCAACAGACAGACATGACTTAACAGCCAGGTTATTTAAAATAAAAGTACAAAAATTGGTTGCTCTACTTACAAAAGGTAAAATATTTGGAGATATGAAGTGTTTCATGTACTCGATCGAGTGGCAAAAAAGAGGTCTGCCTCACGTGCACTTACTGCTGTGGTTGACGGAAAAATTACGCCCCAACCAAATTGATGAAGTCATAAGTGCGGAGATACCAAATCCAGAAAGTGATCGAAAACTCTACGATACTGTAACCAAAATATGATTCACGGTCCCTGTGGTGCACTAAATCCGTCATCACCATGCATGAAAGAAGGAAAATGCACCAAAAGTATCCAAGGGCGCTTTTGAAAGATACTCAAACTAACGACAAAGGCTATCCTTTGTACAGGCGTAGAACACCAGGAGATGGCGGCCGTACGATAACTCTAAAAACCCGAGGTGGAACACAGGAAGTATTGGTTGACAATAGCTGGATTGTCCCATATTCTCCTCTTCTGTCTAAAATTTATAACTGTCACATAAATGTAGAGTTCTGCAATACGGTACAGGCGATAAAATATATTTGTAAATATATAAACAAAGGCAGCGACCAGGCTATTTTTAACATTCGACAGCAAGGGAATGTTAATATTGACCCGAGAGATGAGGTGCAAACGTATCGAGCCGGTAGATATGTTAGTAGTAACGAAGCAGCGTGGCGGATCTTGGGTCTGCCTCTGCATGAAAGACACCCAACAGTCACTCACCTTGCGGTTCATCTGCCTAATGGTCAGCGGATTTACTTCACTGAAAACAATTTTAGAGAGAGAATGGCCGCACCACCTAAGACGACACTAACTGCATTTTTCCTGCTTTGCCAAAATGACGCATTTGCAAAAACATTACTTTATGTTGACGTACCCCGCTACTATACATGGAACGTGTCGTCGAAAGAATGGAAACGTCGTTTACAAGGCACACCTGTCGACGGCTGGCCAGGTGTGAAGGCAGGAGATGCTCTTGGGCGCATTTACACAGTGCATGTTAGTAACTTCGAATGTTACTGTTTGCGAATGCTGCTGAATGTAGTACAGGGCCCCACTAGCTTTTTGGATCTAAAAACAGTTGACGGCCAAGAACTTCAAACTTTTCGACAAGCGTGTGAGAAGTTGGGGTTGTTGGAAGATGACAACCACTGGGATGCCACAATGGAAGAGGCAGTGCTGTGTCGCTCTCCTTCGCAAATAAGAGAACTATTTGCAATATTGATATGCACTTGCGGTTTATCCAATCCTCTTCAACTATGGGATAAGTATAAATCTGCATTATCGGAGGATATCTTGCAAAGATTTGAAAGGATGGATCAAGTCAACAATGATCTATGTTTCAATGAAGCACTGAGACATATAGAGGACAAAATAATAACGATTTCCGGTAAGAAATTGTCTGACTTCGGTATGCCTACACCAGAGCGTCGAGGAGAGTTGTCGACCGATTTGATCAAAGAGCTAAGCTACGATATTGCTTTATTAGACGCTCAGGTCAGCGAAACTGAACCACGCCTGCTACCCGAACAAAAAAACATTTATAACAAAATATTACAACGAGTTGAGCTTGACAAAGGCGGCCTTTTCTTTCTTGACGCCCCGGGCGGTACAGGTAAAACATTTTTGCTTAATTTGCTTCTAGCAAAAATTCGTAAGGACCGTAAAGTTGCATTAGCGGTGGCTTCCTCTGGGATCGCTGCAACATTGCTGAGCGGTGGACGAACGGCACATTCGGTTTTTAAATTACCTCTTAATCTGGCGAGCGAAGAAACCCCAACGTGCAACATCAGTAAGAGCAGTGCCCGTGGCGCCCTCTTGCAACAATGTATGCTGATCGTGTGGGACGAGTGCACTATGTCACACAAACGCGCCATTGAGGCGCTTGATCGCTGTCTACAAGATATTCACAGCAATCGAAAGTTGATGGGTGGTGTGGTAGTGTTATTGGCAGGGGATTTTAGACAGACTTTACCTATTATCGAGAGAGGCACTGCAGCAGATGAAATTAACGCATGTCTAAAAGCCTCATATCTGTGGTCTAAAGTTGAAAAGCTTTATCTTACCACTAACATGCGAGTCCAGTTATTCAGCGATGTCGAATCAGGAGCATATGCTCAAAAACTGCTAGAAATTGGTGAAGGCCACCTAAACACCGACCAAGTAGGTATGGTTCTTTTCACACAGCAATTTTGTCATGCTGTGGAGACAGAAAACGAACTTATTGAACAAGTTTTTCCGAATCTGCAACAAAATATTCTTGACGAAAATTGGTTGTGTGAAAGAACCATATTGGCACCAAAAAATCAGATTGTTGCGAAAATAAATAAAAAAATCTTGGCCGAAATAAACAGCGAAACATCAGTGTATAATTCCATTGACACAGTTATGTCATCCGATGACACTACAAGTTATCCCGTAGAGTTCCTAAACTCTTTAGAGTTGTCCGGGGTGCCATCACACAAGTTGGAATTAAAGGTAGGTGTACCCGTTTTGTTAATGCGTAACCTGGATGCGCCAAGATTATGCAACGGTACTCGATTGCGAGTTACCGAATTAGGAAGGCATATAGTGAAGGCTACAATTTTAACTGGAGAAGCCAAGGGAGACAATGTTCTTATACCGCGCATCCCAATCATACCCAACAACTTGCCATTCAATTTTAAACGCCTGCAGTTCCCATTAAAAGTCGCATTTTCAATGACGATCAACAAATCGCAGGGTCAAACCTTGAAGGTAGCAGGCCTACATTTGGGCACGCCATGTTTTTCTCACGGTCAGCTCTATGTGGCTTGCTCACGTGTTTCCAAAGCGAAGAATCTGCATGTTTATGCTGAAGGAAAAAGATCGTTAAATGTAGTTTATAGGAGCATACTGCAGTAGCTACCTATAGGCCTATGATTAGGGCTCTGCAGTGCTTAGTTACCGTATTTCTTACTTATTACTAGACTAGACGGGACGAACCTGAAGTCCACGCGAACGAAGTCGCGGGCAAAAGCTAGTACGCAATAAACGTGACTTGAAACTACGGTTCACAATTTGTTTTTAAATTTAAACTTATTTTTTAAAGGAACGTGCATTATCCAGTAAAAAGTAAATAAAAGTAAAGATAGACAGGTAGTTTTATAAAGTAAAGGCAGAAATAAAAAACCATCTCTTATTTACTCATTAAATATTTCATACTTCATGTAAGATTAAAAAATAAAAAATTAAATAATTAAAAACAAAATAAAAAAACAAAAAATTAAATCCATACTATATACTATATACTATTATACTATATACTATTTTACTATATACTAATATTTTATCATTATTATTATTGCTGTTATTATTATTATTATTATTATTATTATAAATGCGATAGTAACTCTGTCTGTCTGTCTGTTACGCTTTCACGCCTAAACCAGTGAACCGATTTTGATGAAATTTGGTATTTATGGCAAAAAATGGGGGAATGGGTAAAAAGAGGGGATGACTGTTCGTATGGAAAATCGTCATTTTTGAAGATATAACAGTGAAACTTTGTATTTAGACACTTTATTAGGAATGAAAGAACATAGGCTACTTTTTATTGCGAAAATTGGGGTAAAAACAGGTGATGAATGTTCGTATGGAAAATTGTCATTTTTAGAAATATAACAGTGAAACTATGTATTTAGACACCGCTTGTGTCGCTCTTAGTCTATCCCCTCACCCCAGATCCGTCCGGTATGGTAGTACCTGCCGGTAAAGCCCTGTGGATCACTGGAGCACTCAAGCCCCCCACCACCACAAGTTGACAGCCCCCGGGGGATCGTCGAATTAACCTACCCTAATCTACAATCATGTAATAAAGTGATGAAATACACATGTATTTCATCACTTAATATTTTCCAACCCGACCCCAAAAAAAAAAAAAGATATAAATTTAATAAAACTCATCTGTCCCATATCGGTTTTTTTTCAATCTATAGTGTAAAATCACCCGCAAAGATCTATGTTCTCCTGGTAAGGTGATATGAGTAGCGTTGGAGCTACGAGAAATAAAAAAATCTTTTTAACTTGCAAAGCTGGGAAATAACGATATTATTTTTAGACAAATGCCTTTAGTTTGTGAAGTCTATTTCGAGTCTCCACTTTCTTAACTACTAGATTTGGGAATAACTCCTTTTTGCTGATTCGCCTGAAACTAACCGAAAAAATCTATCGCTTTGATGAACATTAATTAATAAATAAATTATTATTATTTTTCTGATTTCTTTATTTAGAATAACAATAAAATACATTTTTTTAATTCTGTTTTTCTGCCTCTTATACATTAAATTAATCATTATTGTTTTGGATTAATTTTCTCGTTCTTTTTAAAACAAAACAAAACATAGTTCAAGTCAGGTTTATTTCATAATATAATGTACCAGGTATTCATAAAGCTCCAGAGTACTGTGCTACGATTTGATACGAGATTTTTATGTAAAATAAAAAAAAAGTATATTGATCTCACTACAGATTAATGTATCATAGTATGGGAGTCACGTTCTTGATAGCGTTGCATACTAGAAGATCAAATTTAAGTATTCTGGTTTAATTATTAGGACGGCCCACTGTGGCTAATGTTCAATATAAATAAAGGAGGCTTTTAAGGTATACATAATATGTAGTTTCAAAATGTATTCCTAAGAAGTTTAAAAAACTTTTTTTTTACATTTTCTTTCAATAATCGGAACAAGAAAAATGATTTAACTTATAGTCTTCTACACGGAATTATAATTGTAAGATATTGAAAATCTTCATAAAAGAAAATGATGTGTTAAAGGTAAACATTTTTCTTCTTTTAATTTAAGGTTTTAGGAATTTGAATAGCGTACAAATAGTTTTAAAGAAACAAACTATAATTTAATGACATTAGCATTTGAAAGTGCTGAGAAATCCTAATGAACAAGAGGAAACAAACAAGTAAATAAAAGTTAAATACAATGGAAGTAAGTAAGGAAGGAGTAATATATACATATAATATATAAAAAAAATATATATAAATAATTCCATGTAAAGTTTCCTACAGAAACCTGGCTTATGGTCATGATTTCAAAATACTCATCTCAACAAGTCATCTCTAACAGTCCAGTCACAACTAACTAATTCTCAGTTAAGAATATTTGACTGTATAGAAAAACAGGTATTTATAAAAATCAAGTATTGTTTCTCACACTTTCGTAGCAAACAAATAAATAATATATGTCGCGCCGACAGCCTTCTCGAATCGAAAATATTCCTTTTCGTGTATTCGTTCATTATAATTGTTTTCAAATTACCCACTTCACCGATGTTAATAATTTTATTAATACATCAGGTGATTAGTTTTTTCCAAGTACCCACAATTGTAATACAGAATTTATCATATAAAAGTCCAAGCATAATCGTACTGAATTCATTCTACGTTGGTCGCTCTTAGGAGCCACAGTGGTAGAATCTCTGTTATACAATTCTTGACATTCATTGTAAGAATTTGTTAGCAATAAACAAGTATCATTTTGAGTAAAGACTATCTATGCTTCGAAATGGAAGCCTGTCCATCGTCATCGGTACTTAACGCCCAGACTCGAAAGCCTTTTAAAGGACTAGGGTCTTGGCCAAGGTTCCACGAGGATCCCCTCGCTCTCACATCAGAAGCAGGGACGTCTTACGCCACACTTTCAACCGCCGGATCGTCTACATGAAATCGCCTGGTTCAACTTACAACTCCGCACGTTTTTGAAGACTCAAGAACCGTTGCACCACAATTTTTGAGATGAAGACGTTGGGGCATCTTGTTTCCTATTGAGGAACCAGAATCTTTGAACGAGTAGGAAGTTCGAATGAAAGTAACTTCCTTTCTTCAAGAAGTTCGAAAACATATGGCGAAGAGTTACCAACGACAAATTAAGTCAAAAAATGCCGTTTTTGGAAGCTGCTATTGAAAATACAGGTGACAAAAATTAAGCATAGAATTATGAACGTAAGTACTCATTCCTTACCTAAACTGATTTTTGTAGCTGCCACTGCAAGATTAAAAAGTCGAGTTAACGATGGTTATCACAAGGAACCACCCATTTCACTTCAAACTATTATTAGATCTTATCATTTTATCATCGGATCGGGCTTATTTTGCTATAGATGCAAACAACGTCACCCTTAGGATGCTACTGCAACAGTAATGTCAATCACTAAAGATATTTCCTAGCAATAAGTGAACATAGCAGTCCTACATTCACCACTATGGTAAAATAAGTTCAAAATTTATCTCTTATTGCCCTTTTTGATAGTGGTACTGGTTGTGCCGTTATTAGAGCACCTTTAAAAAAAAAAAATCCTTGGTCGTCATTTACTAACGAACTAGATGGAGTCGGTTCGGTTCTGGTCATATTCCTTTCGGATAATACTTTAATCAGTTTATTTGTCTTGTCAGCTCATGAGCTTTCCGTTGAGATGTTCTTGGGAACAAATTTTTAGAGAAAAACGGCCTCACCGTTATTGTTACATATGGGGCTGGTATTGGTTTCGTTCTTAAACATGATCCATTTAAAAACTTCAACGTAGTCATTCATAAATGTTGATTCAGACTTATAGACGTAATAAATAATACTTAATAGTTAATACCTTAGACGAAAATAAATCATCTGCTTGCTCTTTTTGGACATATGTTCGTCGATGGCTTCGGTAGTTTTTCGAATAATATTGAGTGCTCTTTCTTCAAAAAAGTATGTTGAATATCTCTGTAACTTAATTTCAAAGGGAAAAGTGCGTCCCGGCCGACAAAAAGTAAAAAATTCTATAAAATCTCCCTATTTCCAGAACCATTAACCAAGAAATACAATTCAACGGTCTTGCAGGGAGTTTTAGAGAGTTTATTCCCAATTTCTGTATACATCATAACGCCTTAACCAAGAAAAGTAAAATTGGAATTCGATTCACGAACAAGAGATGACTCGTAATATGATAATATAATTCCTAACAGCTGAGCCTGTTCTCCCCATATTTCAAGAAAACGCTTCTATAGAAACATATGTCGAGGCAAGGCCTCTTGGTTATAGGGCAGTACTCATTCAAGTCCTAAAACAAAAGACAGCATGCTGTCGATTATAGGAGAATACGAACTACTGATGCTGAAAACGGATACCATTTGTAGGAGCTTTAAACTCGCGTAGTGGTCCGCGCCATTAAATATGTTCACTATTTCTTTTATAGTAGATAATTCAAGTCATTCAAATCATTAACAAGACTTTGACTCCTTGAAAGCATCTAAGTACAAACGAGTTCTTTCACGTATTCACCGTTGGTGAGGTTTCCTTCAAAATTTTGATTTTGGTGTTGAATATAAGAAATGTAATGGACTACCGTATGCTGACTTCAGTCCGAATCTTGTCCATTTTAAAGAATCACTGGTGAATATTATGACCCTCGGGTCATAATATGAATGAAAATGTTTAAGTTTATCAGTATCAAGACAACTCAGATAGCATCCCATACCAAATCACTCTTCGGTATTTGAAGTTATCAGCGTGTACGTTGCTAGTAAACTTGGTACACTTAAAGACAGAGACGCATTATCGTGACTATTACTGTCTTTTCCAAATACGTGTTATTATATCGTGCATAGACAAAAGCCATTTTGACAGCTTTAGAACAAGTGACGCTTTTGGTTGGTAAATTATTTGGTACACCAAAAGAAATATAATCGTTGACGGGGGTAGTTGTTAGGAGAGCTTAAAACTTTCTGTGATAGTTTTGGGATTAGCTATTTACTCCGTATAGCCAGGTATTAGCCGAGCAAATGGATCAGGAACGTGCGTCAAGTCCATCTTGAAAAATTATTTAGTGATGATCAAGAAATAGGTAACTTTTGAGTAGCATACTGCATTGGATTTGTCTAACATTAAAATTGTACAAGTCATAAAACATTAGCATTTCTCAATTAACTTTACTGACACGACGTCATCACAGCTCCATTATCACCACTACTCCATTAGAATATCTAATTTAATTAACATAGATGGGAATATAACATTGGACCTAGGTCTTTGCGTACCCTACGAGATTTATAAAATATTTGATAATGACCGTTATTTTGCTAAGCATGTTACAGGAAGAGGAAAACCACAAAAATTGCTAAAAGTACCTAACCTACACGAACGGATGGCAGTGTCGCGTGTCGAGTGTGATGACAACAAGCTTACGAATACCAACTGAAACAACATCTCCCAATTTTTCCAAAACTCTACAAGTTCTCTGACACGTACAGGGCCTCTGTCACGAGTAGTATATGCGCATCTGTATCTACAAACTTCTACAAACCGATGGCATGACACGTGTAGTGCATGCGCATCATATCTACAAACTTCTACAAACCGATGGCATGACACGTGCAGTGTATGCGCATCACATCTACAAACTTCTACAAACCGATGGCATGGCACGTGCAGTGTATGCGCATCACATCTACAAACTTCTACAAACCGATGGCATGACACGTGTAGTGTATGCGCATCACATCTACAAACTTCTACAAACCGATGGCATGGCACGTGTAGAGTATGCATATCACATCTACAAAATTCTACAAACCGATGGTAAGATACGTGGAGTGTATGCACATGTAGACGTCTCCAAAATTCTAGTCGCATCCTTACAACGAAAATTTAAGTAATTTCTAGAAATATTCAGATTTGGTTTCAAAGTCGCAATATCAGACGTTGGCGCTGAGCACGCACCAACCGTCAGTATGGCCGTGTCGCGCCGACAGCCTTCTCGAATCGAAAATATTCCTTTTCGTGTATTCGTTCATTATAATTGTTTTCAAATTACCCACTTCACCGATGTTAATAATTTTATTAATACATCAGGTGATTAGTTTTTTCCAAGTACCCACAATTGTAATACAGAATTTACCATATAAAAGTCCAAGATTAATCGTACTGAATTCATTCTACGTTGGTCGCTCTTAGGAGCCACAGTGGTAGAATCTCTGTTATACAATTCTTGACATTCATTGTAAGAATTTGTTAGCAATAAACAAGTATCATTTTGAGTAAAGACTATCTTTGCTTCGAAATGGAAGCCTGTCCATCGTCATCGGTACTTAACGCCCAGACTCGAAAGCCTTTTAAAGGACTAGGGTCTTGGCCAAGGTTCCACGAGGATCCCCTCGCTCTCACATATACATTTATGAAAAATTTGATAATGTAAAATAATTTAAAATGTCCTTCCGACGTAAACTGACTAAAAATAGACGTGTGGCACTCGGAGACTGCCGCGGAAAAGCTATTGCATAGCATTTTATCAACTTATGCAATTATAATTATATTTTTATTTTATATATGCAGTATTTTTTTTTCTTTGTTCTTTTTTTCTTTGGAGATGCCGTAACTTGTGCTATCTATTTCAATAAAATCGTAATAAAATAATATAATGATACGTGTCAGTGACGAGTGCTCATTGCTCGGATGTGTATTCTTTAGTGTGATGCCACTACTGTATTTATATCACAAGCTTCTCGTCAGCAAGTCTAATAACACGTGATGTCACGTAATTATTTTTTTATAATTTTAACACCATATATATATGTACATATACATACACGATAAGGTCTAACTAGTTGCGGGCTTGAACTTACTCGTGGACGAAGACAAAAAGCACCTAGCGTTGTGTGTGAAAGAGATAGAATCAGTCGTGAGCAGTTAGCAGCTAGTTAGCCCTCATAGTGTAGTCGCACGCACACATACACCGTGCCGAAGATTGCCAAACTGAAACGACGTTCGATGTTAGGAGTTAGAAATTTTCGCTACGGAATTTCTGAATTCGGTCTCCGCGCTCAAGGCCCGCGATAGAAGCTATGCAATAAAAGGTTTAAAAGGTCTTGTACACTCGAATTTAAAAAAAGACTAGGAATTATTAAGAGTTAAGTACAATCCATGAAGAGATTGTTACAAAATTGCTAGGAAGAGTATATTTCCCCTTTTTTGATAAAAAAATATATTTCATTGTAACATAAAAATATAATGAAATCTTAAAAAACAATCAATTCGTTAGATAAATAAATTTTTGAAATAGGCATTCTACATAAATATTGGGTTACAAACCATATATACATACATACATTCTCATATAGTACTTTTAACTGTCAGTCCTTACATTGGTCTTACCATTATAATTTGATTTATTTCATTTGATATATACCCACACATAGACATAGGCATGAACAGAAATATATAATAAGTTGCAATAAATATGTATCATTAACAAGACATTGTCAGACCCCTTATAAAAAATTAAATTAAAAAAATAAAATGTAATATTCTTTTGTTTTTTTATGTTCCGATAATAAATTTAAAGCGAATTCCGAGTCTCCAGGCAGAATAAATATTTAAAAAATATTACGAAACTGTAGAGATCTCGTGTATTGTATAATATGAAGTAGTATGAATTCAAGCAATATGCAACGATCTGCTACAAGAATGCTACGGAAACAAAGAGAACATTGGATAATGACCTTATGTTATACTGACAACGGTCAGTGAATGCAAAAATTTAACAAAACTAAGAACTTTGTCTAGTTGTAATGCTTGAGCTACTTTTTTCTTGCTTACCAGAAATATAGGCGTCAAGTTTAATGCGAAATGTACTTATAGGTCGAAAATGTCCCGAAATAATTTGAGAAAAGTGTAATACGGCCATGCCGCTTTTTTATTTTTGCTCGACTTGGCGGTTCACTATCGTACAAACAGGTAAATTTTACAATTCATTTTTCAGACAATATCGAATTTTATCTATAGTAACAAAATAGTTTTAAATCCAATTACCACTTCAATAAGTCAATATATATTGTTAGTTATAATTATTTAAAATAATTTAAATTGTGATATTCTTGATGATTCTAAGCTTAACGATATTTATATTCTCATCTAAAAATGTTACCTTTGAATATTATAAATAGTAAGTACTAGACTGGGGGATTTCTGGTACGAGTTGTGGAGCAATAAAAATCTAAGTGGAAGTACTGCCTTATTTATTTCTAACAATATGTACAAAATTTCTATTTAATTAATGTCGGCTAGGTATGCGTGTTCATGCCTCCTGGGTCTGGAAGTGGCACTAAATAAGACGACAGCCATCTCCTTCCATGCCCCTCGCCGCAGAGCCCATCTGGAGCTCAAAGTGATGGTAGAGGGCGTACAAATTCCAGTCGAGGTGCATGCGAAGTACCTCGGCCTTACTTTGGACTCCCGGTGGAGCTTCAAGGAGCATTTTAAGCTCCTCGCTCCACGGCTGTGCGCTGCCGCATCCGGCCTCGGACGGCTCCTCCCCAACGTGGGAGGGCCTGGTGCAAAGTGCCGTCGGTTGTTTCACGGGGTGATACGGTCGATGGCACTATACGGAGCACCGGTGTGGGCTGAGTGCGTCACACCCTGCACGCAGGCCCTTTTGCGCAGGCCGCAAAGGATAATCGCAACCAGAGCCGTGCGGGCATATCGCACGGTTAGCCACAGGGCGGCCTGCGTACTAGCGGCCACGCCTCCTTTTGACATCGATGCACTTGTGCTTGCGGAGGTGTATCGGCACAGAGTCGAGGCGAGGCAGCGGGGTGAAGAGCCTGCTCTAGTAGACATAGAGCAGGCCCGAACCGAAGCGCGGATTGAGGCTCTACACCGTTGGAAGGAGGCACTTGCCAACCCTATCGCAGGTCACCGGACGATTGCCGCGTTTCGCCCGGTGTTAGAGGAGTGGGTGGGGCAAAATCGGGGCAACCTCACCTTCCGCCTGGTGCAGATTCTAACCGGACATGGTTGTTTCGGCCACTACCTGCACCGGGTCGCCAGAAGGGAAGAAACGCCACAGTGTCACCACTGCGGCGATCCCGACGACACTGCCGACCACACTATGGTAGTGTGTCCGGCGTGGCAAAATGAGCGCCGTGCACTCACTTCGGCGCTCGGCGGGAGGATGCTCTCGCTTCCAAGTTTGGTCGAGGCCATGATTGGTAGCGATGAGGCTTGGGAGGCTGCCGCTTGCTTCGCCGAAGCAGTAATGTCGGCGAAGGAAGCCGCGGAGAGGGAGCGGGAGGTAAATGCTCTAGCCGCTTCCATCCGGCGTAGACGTACGGGTCGGAGGAGACGGGTGAACCCGTAAACGCCTTTCTTCGACGACCTAGAGGTTCGACCAGCCTGCGTCAAATGGCACTGACGCAGGCATTGCACCTGGTCACCACGTTTGGGGATTATCTCGGCTTTCCCGGGTAGTCCCCCATCGGCGCGGTAGTCCGGCGCAGTAGCCGGGCGGCCCGGGGGTGAATTGGTGAATTGCTACAGCAGGTCCCAAATCACCCTAAATACGGGCAGGAAGGGAAGCCGGGGAGTTTTAGTGGGTATTCCCAGTGCCAACACCATCAGGCGCTGGGCGAACCCCACACAAAACTCACTGTCGAGCCAGGGCAGTGAGCAGTCTGTAAGAGGATTTCTCCCCGAAAAAAAAAAAAAAAAAAAAAAGGGTATGCGTGTTCATATTGTATCATATCTTAGGTCTATCCAACGACGATCCCTATGTACACTACGGGGTTCTGTAACCTCTCGCACAAATCGGTAGATTTAAAATTCTCTCTTTAGATAAACGAAATGTATGTAATGAAACTAGTATTTTTCGGATAAACTGCGCGTGATTTATTTTTGTAAAAAACTACATACTCCCGACGTTTCGGTTACTTTTCAGCAACCGTGGTCACATCTGACATCTCGTCTGCCCGTGATCACGGTTGCTGAAAAGTAACCGAAACGTCGGGAGTATGTAGTTTTTTACAAAAATAAATCACCAAAGTTTATCCGAAAAATACTAGTTTCACTTAAATGAATTAAACTCGCGAAAATCTTAGATCTCATTATGTATGTAATGTATGACTAATTATACATACCCACATGATCACACAGTTTTTAGTCATTGACACAGCCACATAGTCGGATAGTATTATTAATGAAGCACACAGTTACATTTTCCATAACCATGACATTAGAAAATCATAAAGTCTTGGTCGTTGACACACTCTTACGCATCGGTGATATCTGTTGTTATTTTAATAAAACATAAGTGGATTTAATATGGTTACTATGACAACCGGCACAAAACCTAATTTTATGACGGTGACGTGTTAATAGAATGAAGATCCAAATCTACCGTACAATCGGATATGATATTAATCGGTAATTTAATGGACCGAATGATTCGTTGTGAATTCGCAATGCGAATGTAAGACACTCCGTCTCTGCTTAATACGAGTACATCGGTGCCTATAACTACCGGAGTATTCAAAAACGTACTCGGTACTTATATTATTTGGTATTTCCGCGCCACCAAAACCACGCAACAGTGGAATGCACGCATGTAGTTTGCATGAAAAATGCTTAGCTAAATCAGAGCTAATTAACGAGATGTGTGAACCGGTATCCATTAATACATCTGTCGGGATGCCACCTAGTACCGCCGTAATTACGTCACGATTATTAATGACAGTTACGACTTCTCGACAAAAATTTACGTTACCCGAGTTCGATCGTCCTTAAGCAAAACATTCGGTTCACTATGACCGACTTTCTTACAGAAGTTACAAGCTACGGATTTAAATTGAAACGAATTAGTCCTTGAGGATTGAGGCAGAGGCAAGTTTCGTGGCTTAGTTTTATTAATGTCAGGTTTAGGCCGTTTATTACTGCATGATGCACTCATGTGTCCCCATTTATTATACTCACAGCATTTAATATTTATTTATTTATATATTTATATAACAAGAGAAGAAATAGTAACATAATTAATTATAAAAGACATGTGATGCACAAAGGATAACTTATCTCTTAAAAGAGACCTCTACGAGAAACTCTTTTCATAAAGGAATCTACATAAAGAAGCGTGGTGTACATAGGTACAATAAAAAGAGTGAAGGGAAAAAAAATATAGAGATTTATATATAGATAAGCAAACAAAAAAAAATTATAATAATAGAAAATTTTGATATTATACCTACATAGATATATACATAAATATTCACATAAATATATACAAATAGTATGAATAAATAAACATTACATATCAGAAGGTAAAAGTGACAGAAGATGTCACTTAAGTTAATGTTTAAATGCAGGTGCACTTGGTCTCTCTTTGTAAACAGAAGGTGGGAGTGAGTTCCAAAGCTGTGCACCTTGGACAGAGAACGATTTATGGAAAAATTTTGTATTAAAGGAGGGGATATCGAGAGGCTACACTATGCTATATTTTGCATATCATGTTATATATGCCTGAATATAATGATGAATTTTAAGAATACTCCTTGCCATATAGACAACTAATAATTAATTATAACTGGCTATTGGATAATAATAGTATGTAATTTTACCAGACAAACGTTTCATTATATACTTTTGTTGTTTGACGAATACCTTAACGAATACCATATCCCTAAACATAACGATAATTTTTAAGAATGTGCCCTCATATCTTAGAATTTACAAATTAAAAATGCCTATGTAACATATCCCTGAATGTTAAGTTACAATATATTTATTGCCTATTAATGTTTTTTAAGTCTGTGGATTTTTTCGATATTTAGAATATTTTCTACATAATTTGATAATTTTTTTAGAAAATATTCTTAAAAAAATATCAAATTGTGTATTAGTTATCGTTTTATAATTAATTACAAAAACATTTTCGCTACGTCGAAAACTTCCTATATTAAATGAATCTTGATGGAAATAACATTGTGTTTTACCTAGTGTATTATATACTCCATTGAAGAGCATTTTATTTAACATATCTTTGGTTTAATTATGTTTTAATTTATATCATGTAGCGAGACATTTGAAAAATTTTCTAAATTTTAATATGGAAATTATAAATTATATTTAATATGGAAATTTATGTAAATAAAATGAAATTAGTAAATTGTTGTTTGTGTTACGAAAAGGTATAATAATGTTGTTAATCTACTTCACATATTATATCATATTATTATCGTATGCTTTTGAAAAACTTCTATTAAAAAAAAAAAAAATAACAATACATTGACGATAAAAAATGTATATTATGGATATGGACATGGAGCTTATGAGCTTGTTGCATGTTAAGGTCCGTCAATAATTTTCACACAACTGGAAGCGTATCCCTAAGATGAACTAGAGATTTTCGAATCCCTAGTTTATCACTAGAAAGGAAACGGGACATAGCAGAGTTATATTTAAATGAGAATATGACTGAAATCATACCGATATACGTTAACCCGAAAGAAATCATGAAAAGATATACATAGATTTATGGACGACAGATGTGTCAGTCGAGATAGAACCTCTGAAGTAATTCTTATTAGTTATGAATGATTTTTTGTTAAATCGCATTTAAGTTAGTTGTAATTTGATAATAATTAATAATTACCTACAATTTTTTATGACAAATATAATTCATATCAATACACACGATGTAACTCACAAGCACTACATATTTTAGTAATCAAGATTGCTTAATGCGCTCGGGAATTGCGAGTTGGCTGAGTTGCGAGACTTGGTTTGCTGATAAAAAAATTTGGTTTTTCATGGCATTGCGTTTTCATGCGAATGCCAAGTCAATCTATTTATTTCAACATAAAATATTTTTAATTTTAATGTGGTCACTATGAGATATGGTTAGATAGTTAATAACGTTATAACTTAAGACAGAAGGCCCCTTAAGGGGGACCGAAAAGATCAACCGACTTGGTATTACGTACATGATCCAAAATTTTACAATGAAAGAACAGTGTTGCGGGACTTGTTTTTTTTTTAACTTTTGTTATCGATGGCATCTCATTTATTTTTATGGAAAACCTCCTTTTTCTCTTTTTTTCCAGTATGATCTACTTCTCTAACACTCGTGCTATCAACGAATTTTCTGAGAGCCCAGTCTCTGACTTATGATACGAGCTACATGTGTATATTTACAGATTACCTTGAAAAGTGGACAGAAAATTCAAAATATTTTAGTTTTTCCCTGAGTTATTCACTAAACACAAATTGTTTTCAAAATTTTGAAGCTTCTTTATAAATTAGAAGCGCCTTACAGTTTTGATGATGGGTCAGTCAGTGAATGAAAAAATTTAACAAAACTTAGAACTTTGTCTAGTTGTAATGCTTGAGCTACTTTTTTCTTGCTTACCAGAAATATAGGCGTCAAGTTTAATGCGAAATGTACTTATAGGTCGAAAATGGCCCGAAATAATTTGAGAAAAGTGTAATACGGCCATGCCGCTTTTTTATTTTTGCTTCACTTGGCGGTTCACTATCGTACCAACAGGTTAATTTTACATTTCATTTTTCAGACAATATCGACTTTTATCTATAGTAACAAAATAGTTTTAAATCCAATTACCACTTCAATAAGCAAATATATACATATGTACAAAATTTCTAATTAATTAATGTCGGTTAGGTATGAGTGTTCATATTGTATCATATCGGTTTCGGTTTAAAGACATTTATTTCTCATAAAGAACACAAAAGTTCGCTTATAATAAGAAATCACAATAATTTTGCTTGAGGGTACATTTAAAAGTCTGTAGTTATATTAGACAAAAATGTTTAGGTAGGGGTTATATTAACTTATAAATTATTTTGCACATATTCCATTACACGTTTTTTGAATATAGGAAAACTCTTGCTATTAATGATTAAGTCTGATAATTTATTATAAATTTGAACTCCTTCAAATAAAATGTTTTTCTTTCCATAGTTGGTTTTGGTTTTTGGAAGTTCTAGTTTATTACGTTTTCTAGTGTGGTATGTATGTGTTTTTTTATGAAAGTGTAATTGTAAATGTGTTTTATTTGTTATTATTTTTCTAATCAACATGCAGGTTTTTAAAGTGTATAATTGATTTATATTAAGAAATTTTTTTTTTTTTTTTATATAATTCATCATATTTATAAAGAACTTTAATAATTTTATTTTGTAAAGTTTGTAATGACTTTATGTTAGACTTCGCAGCAGTTCCCCATATTTCAATAAGATATTCGATATGAGGTTTTACTAAAGAATTATAAATAATAGGACGAATTGTATTAGGTATACATAAGGAAATTCTACGTAGTGCTCCTATCAAAGGGGATATTTTATTTTTAAGATGATCAATATGATATTGCCAGGTTAACTTGCTATCCATTATAAGACCTAAATATTTTTCATGATCAGTTTTATTTATTGGCTCGTTAAAAATTGTTAGTTGGTCATGATTTGGTATATTTTTATTTTTAGGCGCGAAGATCATATATGATGTCTTTTTGGTATTAATAGTTAATAAATATCTACGACGATCCCTATGTACACTACGGGGTTCTGAAACCTTCGCACAAATCGGTAGATTTAAAATTCTCTCTTTATATAAAAGAAATGTATGTAATGTATGATTAACTACATACCCACATGATCACACAGTTTGTATGTCACATAGGCATTTTTAATTTATAAATTCTAAGATATGAGGGCACATTCTTAAAAATTTTCGTTATGTTTAGGGATATGGTATTCGTCAAACAACAAAAGTATATAACGAAACGTTTGTCTGGTAAAATTACATACTATTATTATCCAATAGCCAGTTATAATTAATTATTAGATGTCTATATGGCAAGGAGTATTCTTAAATTTCATCATTATATTCTGGCATATATAACATGATATGCAAAATATAGCATAGTGGAGCCTCTCGATATCCCCTCCTTTAATACAAAATTTTTCCATAAATCGTTCTCTGTCCAAGGTGCACAGCTTTGGAACTCAATCCCACTTTCTGTTTACAAAGAGAGACCAAGTACACCTGTTTTTAAACATTAACTTAAGTGACATCTTCTGTCACTTTTACCTTCTGATATGTAATGTTTATTTATTCATACTATTTGTATATATTTATATATACTATTTGTATATATGTATATTTATGTATATATCTATGTATGTATAATATCAACATTTTCTATTATTATATTTTTTTTTTGTTTGCTTATTTATATATAAATCTGTATATTTTTTTTCCCTTCACTCTTTTTATTGTACCTATGTACACCACGCTTCTTTATGTAGTTTCCTTTATGAAAAGGGTTTCTCGTAGAGGTCTCTTTTAAGAGATTAGTTATCCTTTGTGCATCACATGTCTTTTATAATTAATTATGTAACTATTTCTTCTCTTGGTATATAAATATATAAATAAATAAATATTAAATGCTGTGAGTATAATAAATGGGGACACATGAGTGCATCATGCAGTAATAAACGGCCTAAACCTGACATTAATAAAACTAAGCCACGAAACTTGCCTCTGCCTCAATCCTCAAGGACTAATTCGTTTCATTTTAAATCCGTAGCTTGTAACTTCTGTAAGAAAGTCGGTCATAGTGAACGTAATAATGATAAAGAAACTAAAAGAAAAATATCAATTACATTAGATAGCTGAAACATTTTCTTTCTTAGTCAAATATCATCATCATTAGATTCACTATACAGAATAATGACATTTGTATTTAATTATTTGTATTAAATATTTTGTATTTTTATTAAATATTTTATATTTAAATTCTATATTAATTTAAGATATACATATATTTTTATAACGATAATTCAAATATTCTTTTAATTCATGACTTTACATAATCAAGTACTTTTTTTTTACTTGTAGGTAGCATGTTATTGTAGTACATGTAGTCCATGTAAAGTTTCAATTTTTAGATTCATTTTGTATGTGGGTTTTAGTGCAAGCAGTAAGTTTAAATTCATTTTGTGCGTCGTTTTATGTGAAATCTGGAACAGTACGCGGTAAGTGATTTTGTGTATATACATACTAGTATATATTTTACTGTTCGTTTCATCGTTTTTATGTAATAATTGTATATTGACCGTCAGCTTTTAATATGATTTAATAAAATTATAAATAATTTTCGAAAATAATTACATTTGATGGTTAAAATTCTTCATCATATCTACCTACACCATGCACCATTATTTACTTATTTCTTTCAACTTTCTTTGTCCGTATTATCACCACTACTAACATGTTGTATTAGAAACTTTTCATTTTGTCCCCCGCTATAACATTATAATATCTTATCCGCCTTTATTCAAGGATGTCACCCTATAATGATCGTTATCATATATTTTGCAACTTTATAAAATCTGGCATATTTGTTGACAAGTTTTCCACTCGTTAATCCTTTTTTTTATTATTATTATTATGCTACGCTGAATTTGTACTAAATCGCCTAAAAGAATTTTGTATAATTAAGTCTTTTTTATCGTACCCCTCTTTACTTTTTATAGAAACGTTAATATTATTTTTTTGAGCTTGAGAACGCAACTCGGATATTTGAGTTTTGTTTTTTGTTTTACAGTATAAAATGCAGTTCAAATCGAGGCTTATATCCATATAGTAATTCTAAAGGACATTTCTGGGTACTGCTGTTTATGCTGTAATGGATGCCTCTTTTCCACTTATGGAATAAATTGTTCCCAGTCTATCTCATTTTCACCAGTAGACGCTGTTAATGATTGAAGAATGGTGCGATTACTACGTTCGACTTGCCCTTTTGCTCTTAGACAGGGAACTGCATTTAATATATGCCGAATTTGTTTAAGGGTGCAATAGTTTGAAAACTTTTGGTTGGTAAAAGCCTTCCCACGGTCTGTTGTTATTCGAGTAGGCAGTCCGAAAACGAGCGTAAGAAAATTCATTGTATGTATTACGTGAATTGTAAAAGTATTAGGAACAGGTTGCAGTCAAACAAATTTACTGAAAGCGTCTATTACTACCAATAAGTAACAATTTTGGTTTAACGAATTTACACAAGGGACCAAATTATTGAGATGCCACGGAATATTCCGTTTTTCAATGGGATTTAAAAAGCCTCGTTTCCCAAATGGTTTTTTTTTTTGGCAAATTGACACGGAATGCATACCTTCACATATTTAGTAACAAATCGTTTTAGTTTTTCGAACTAATATTGTCTCTGAACAATCTCAATAACCCTGGTTGCATTCGTGTGACCATTATCATGAAACATTTTTGCGATTTTATACTCGTCTACTTTTCTATGCAGAATACCGTCTTTTAATAGATACAACTTCTTATATTCATAATTATTTATGTTATTAATAATGACTTGTAATTCAAGATCATCATTTTGCACTGCTGTAATCCAATTTTCTGTTGTAATATGTTGTAAAGGTAGAGCATTGCGACTCAGCGCGTCTACGTGTTGAATTTGTATTTCTGGTCTATATTGCACTTCAAAATTGTAACTTTGTAGTTCTAGCCATCATCGTCCTATCCTCGGTAACTACTGAGAGCCTGACAATCGATAAATATTTTAAAAGGTCGACCCAAGAGATATACACGAAATTTTCTAATACTAAACACAACTGCCATTGCTTTAAGTTCATACGAGTGATATTTTTGTTCTATGGATGTGGTTTGTTTACTGAAATATGCTATAGGTTTTAATTCACCTTTCAACTGTTTTTAAAATAAAATACCACCAACTCCATGACTTGATGCATATATGTTTAACTGTGTTTCAAGTTCGGAATTATATACAGCCAGTACTGGTTCAGATTTTAAAGCTCGTTTATACCAATAAACGAATTTTGTTCTTCTTCCCCCCATTTCCACAATTGGTATTTCGTAGTTTCTTTAAGCGGACGAGTACGGTGGATCATGTGGGTATGTACTTAATCATACATTACATACATTTCGTTTATCTAAAGAGAGAATTTTAAATCTACCGATTTGTGCGAAGGTTTCAGAACCCCGTAGTGTACATAGGGATCGTCGTAGGATAGACTTAAGATATGATACAATATGAACACGCATACCTAACCGACATTAATTAATTAGAAATTTTGTACATATATATTTACTTATTTTATTTATTTATTTGTAAGTAAGTGAAACAAACAGCATATTTTATATTACATAAAACTTATAAACCTTAAATAACACACATGCCAATACAGTTTCCACAAATAATTAATCTGGAAGTGAACATATATATAAAGGAGATAAAACAGTAAAATTAAATGTATGGTAATTAAGAAAAAAAAAACTAACAAATGTAAAAATGTATATAAACCAAACTTATATCATGTGAAATATGAAAAAGGAAAAAAAAAAGTTAATCACAAATCTTAATATAATTATTTTTAAGTATCGAGTTAAACTTACTGAGACTTCAATGACATCAATGAAGGTTTAAAATTACTCGATTCCGTTCTAAAGACGCTCACCGATGCTGGCTTTTCGGTGAATATTCGAAAGTGTACATTTTTAACTCCAGAAGTTGAATATCTTGGTAGAATCATTGGCAATGGTCAGGTAAGGCCAAGCGAGAATAAAATAAAAGCGTTGGTTCAATCACCACAGCCACAGAACGTCAAACAGGTTAGACAATTTTTAGGCTTAGCGGGCTATTTCCGTCGATATATATGTGGTTACTCTTATAAAACAGCCTGCATTGCTGCACTAACTCGCAAGAATGCTAAATTTAATTGGTGAATTCAACAAGAAAAAGCAAGGCAGGAAATAATTAAAATTTTAACGAGTGAACCGATTTTAAAAATTTTCGATCCGCAGTTAGAAACTGAACTTCATACAGACGCTAGCTCTCAAGGCTATGGAGCGGTTCTACTACAGGTGGATCTCGAGAAGTGTAAACGCGTCATTGCTTATTACAGCAGGGTCACAGTAGGAGCAGAACCAAAGTACCACTCTTATGAGCTGGAAACCCTTGCAGTAGTAAGAGCACTACAGCATTTCCGCCAATACTTGATTGGTAAGCATTTTAAAATAGTTACCGATTGCAATGCACTTAAGTTAACGCAAAACAAAAAGGACTTACAACCCAGAGTAGCCAGATGGTGGATATATCTTCAAGATTATGACTTCACTTTAGAATATAGAAAGGGTACAATGATGTCTGATGCTGACTACCTCAGTAGAAATCCTGTTAATCTATGTACTCCGGTTAAACCTAAAACGTGGGCGCAAATTGCACAATCCGCTGACAACGAGATAGCAGTCTTATTAGAAAAGCTTAATGATGGTCAATTGGACGATACCCGATACAAAAAGAAAAATGACATGTTGTATTACAAATATGATGTCAAAGGTGAGCAGTCGCGACTTTTATATTATGTACCCAAAGCTTACAGGCTTAGCCTACTACGTGTTTTTCACGACGAACACCAGCGTCTGAGTTATGAAAAGACAGTAAATTTAATTTTGACGCATTTTTGGTACCCCGGATTGCATAGTTTTACTAAAAAGTATATTTTACATTGTGTAAATTGTTTAACATATAAAAAGGTACCACGTGCGCCACTCCAGCCAATTACATCGTGGGAAAAACCTTCAATCCCATTTGACACGATACATGTCGATTCTTTAGGACCGTTGCCGGAATCCGACGGTTATAATTACGTTTTAATTTTAATAGACGCTTTTACCAAATTTGTTTAATGTTCCCAATGCGTAAACAAGATTCATCCGAATTAAAACGAATTATAACTAACGCAATAGGTATCTTCGGTACACCACGGTTACTCGTTTGTGATAGGGGTCGAATGTTCGACAGCGCGGATTTTAATACCTTTCTAATAGAATATGGCATTGAGATGCACTTAATTACTCCCGAAATGCGCCAGTCTAATGGCCAGGTTGAGAGGTACTGCCGCACCGTATTAAATATGATTAGAGTAGAAATAAAACTGAAGTCTGCACATTGGTCACAAGTTCTATGGAAGGTTCAATTAACTTTGAATATAACTAAACATGCCTCTACTTCGTATTCAGCATTAAACTTACTCATTGACACGGAGGCGACTACACCGTTAATCAATTCCCTTATTAAGGATGTAACGATAGAGGGATCCACGCCTAATCGCGAAGCATGGCGTGAATTAAGAAGACAAACGGCTGAAACCAATTTGAATAAAAAATCGAGAACTTCAGGACGCCTACGTAAATAAAAACCGCAATACGCCTAGGAGATATAAGGTTAATGATTTAGTTTATGTTATAAAACAATCTCAAAGAGCAGGAAAGTTGGACAGCGGCATGAGGGGTCCATACCGCGTCACCAAAGCGCTAGCAAACAACCGCTATGAGCTTACCTTACTCTCAAACTCTTATGGCAAGGTAACACAAGCGGCTGCCGAGTACGTAGTACCTTGGAATGGTGAGTGGACTCCCGACGCTTGCGCAGCATTCTTTGAGAGCTGTGAATCCGATTCCTACGAAGAACAAACCACAGCTGAGCAGGGTAGCCGCGAGGACGCTGCCTTGTCAGGAGAGGCCGTGTTGACGAACTAAATCTGCCCCCATCCCCCGCCACCGGTTGCTCCCACCATAGACAATCGAGACTATAATAATGGCTGCAAACTGACGAGAGCTCGTTACATCAGTTGTCATCAGTTGGATCAAGAGCTGCAACGAAACTTTGTAAAACAGTATAAGTGAAAACGTGTTAAATTACTAAATCAATGTTTAAAGTGATATAAAGTGATTACACAAATATTTTGTTAAAAGAATTATTAGTTCGTTAAAAATATACAACTAGTATAAATAAATAAACATTACATATCAGAAGGTAAAAGTGACAGAAGATGTCACTTAAGTTAATGTTTAAATGCAGGTGCACTTGGTCTCTCTTTGTAAACAGAAGGTGGGAATGAGTTCCAAAGCTTTGCACCTTGGACAGAGAACGATTTACTGAAAAATTTTGTATTAAAGGAGGGCATATCGAGAGGCTCCACTATCCTGTATTTTGCATATCATGTTATATATCCCTGAATATAATAGAGAGTTTTAAGTAACAATAAAACTTACCTTTTATTTTTCCTTAAGACATCCGGAATCCATCTTGAGTCAAGCACCTGTCTTTTTAGCCTTTTAGTCCAGTTTTCACTCCCTTCCGGTGCAAGTGCTGCTCTCTAATGTGAATTTGGCGGGAGGAAACTTGCACATTTTAACAAATTGATAATTCTTAATTCATTATACATACTCGAGATGAACCAGGTAGAAATTACCTGGATTCCGGATGTCTTAAGGAAAAATAATAGGTAAGTTTTAGTGTTAGTTAAAACTCTCAATTATTGTTACATGTTGACATCCGGAATCCATCTTGAGTGACGTGTTTGTTATCACCTGGTCATAAATATTATGACGTTGCTATAATGTGTCCAATAAAAATTAAATTATTGGAATACAATAATTTATTTTAATAACAATTTGATTTATGGAATACAATCAAAATAGCTTGATAGCTAAGCTTTTGTATTTTACTGTGACTGATTTAAAACAACTCTTTTGAAGTATCTTCTAAAGGATCTTGCCTCCATTTTCCAGTTTTTAAATTGTATCTTTTGAAAAGCATTCCATTCAGTTAAGGGAAGCTACTGAAGATCTTACAGATCTGCTAGAAGCTTCAATACCAGCTTCTTTGAGTAGAGACTTAATCCAAACTCGTAACTATTTTCGATGTCGCTCTAGGTCCGCTCTAGGTCCCTGTTGAGGTCAAAGATAATTAATTCATTTAAATTAATTGACCCACTGTCGCGGCTTTTGGATAGTTCAACCAATCGACAAATCCAGTAGATATAATCGAGGGCTTGAAATGGGTTTGTGAAATTTTCCACCTAGACTACCTGTAATTGATTCTATCAGTCCAGTAAATTAAATCCACTAAATATAAGCTAACGTCCAGTAAATATAAACTAACTCGAATGGGGTATATTTTGTTTCACGGTGAACGGAAGTATTATACGAGAAACACCAAAAGGGTAGCCAGGAACTCCAAGACTCGGAGTGGTTGTCAGTTTGTATGCGTAAAAATGCTCCTAAACTCTTATGGGAATTTTCTAAAGCGCCGATGCTCTCATGATGGTATGCTGTGGAATTTAATTTTTTTAATTTTTAATAAACTACATACCTCTTTCATTACTGTGGACATAAACTCGGTACCTCGATCTGTGGCTATTTCCTTGGGTATTCCATGTCGAAGAATGAAGTTATTTACGAATGCCTGTGCAACTTCAACTGAACTCTTAGAAACTAACGGATATGCTTCTTCGTATTTAGATAACTCACATTGGAGTGTTAATATATATGAATAATTATTACTATCTCTATCTAAAGGTCCTACAATATCTAAGAAAATTTTTTCGAAGGGAGATTGAGCTGTAGAAGTTAGTCATAGGCTCCCTAACGGGTATAGAATACTTTTGTTTCTGGCATTTGTCACAGCGTCTCACAAATGCTGTTATATCTCGTTCGATACCTGGCCAAAAGTAATATTTTTTAATGTTATTCAACATCCTCTTAATACCCGCGTGGCCACTAGTGGGGAGGAGATGAAAATCATTTAATATTACTCTTTGGTCGTCTTTGTTGTCAATTCTTTCAATTTCATTTAACACAATAATTCTTGGACCGGGCCAGTTTTCAATACTATTAATTTCATTTATTACTTGCTCTATAAATGTATTTTTTTCTTTACATTTCATGAAGTATACTTCGTTAATATTTATTTTTTTACAAAAATCAGACAGCTCCCTCACAAATTCGCCTCGCGATAATTGTGATCGAATAGCTGGATTTATATAAATTGTCATTTTCTTTAAAACGTATGTATATAAAAGTTCTAGATTCGCATGCGATTTCATTGTCCTTTCGTAATTTTTGTAAATTACTTTTGTTGATAAATCTTAATTCTATCGATATCTTCGGTTTGTTGTGTATCTCTACGACTCTTGGGTGATCAAGCCAATCGTCAGTATTCACACTATCACACAAAGAATCATTGTTCATCCCTGACATACTATGCTCCTCTTCCATCCTTTTCTTCTGAGCTCTAGTCAACACATTCAAACTACACTCACTCATATCTTTTAAGTCTTTCGATATAATACGTATTCTAGATAAAGCATCTGCGGCGGAATTTTCACTTCCTCTTACATACTCTACTATATAATCGTATTCTTCGAGAGCAAGTCTAAATTTCAATAACCTACTCGAAGGATCTTTCATGTTAAAAAGATAAATGAGAGGTTTGTGGTCCGTATAAATTTTGAAAGAACGTCCGTATAAATAAGGCCGGAAGTGTTTATTAGCCCATACAATCGCTAATAATTATTTTTCGATTGTTGGATAGTTTTTCTCCGCTCTATTTAAAGTTCGGCTAGCATATGCTATAGGTTTACCATTTTTATTGGACAGTACGGCTCCTATAGCGTAACCCAATGCATCCGTTTGAACTACAAATTGGTTACTTTCAGAAAAATCTGGGTATTGCAGTAACGGAGGTGACATCATATCGTGCTTTAATGAATTAAATGAATGTTGACACTCGTCACTCCAATGAAATTGTACATTTTTACGGCATAATTTATTTAAATAAAAAGCTTTCTCTGCAAAATTTCGAATAAATTTACGATAAAAGTTCGCGAATGCTACAAAGCGTTTTACCTCGTCTGTATTAGTAGGAATAGGATAATTTTGTAAGACTTTGATTTTATCAGGATCCGGTAAAACACCATCTCCAGATACAACATGACCCAAATACAGTAATTCCTTTTTTAAAAATATACACTTATCGGGGTTTAGCTTTAAATTAACTTGTTTTAATCGTTCAAATACTTCCGTTAAATTTTTATTGTGATCTGCTAAATTTCTACCAAAAATTATGATGTCATCAAGGTAAATAAAACATTTTTCAAATGTTAAGCCTGCCATAGCCATATTCATCATTCTAGAGAAAGAGCTGGGACTGGTTTTAAGACCCATTGGCATTCTGGTCATCTGGTATTGACCAGAACAGAATGCTGTATACCTACGGCTATTTGGATCTAATTCTACATTATAGAAACCTTGATTTAAGTCTAAATGTGTATAATATATACAACCTGAAAGAGAGTCGAGTATTTCTGTAATATTCGGCAAAGGAAACTTATCATCAACTATGGAATTATTTAATTTACGATAATCGATTACTAATCTCCATTTTTTATCGTTACTTTCCGATTTTTTAGGTACTAGTAGAATGGGACTTGACCATTCACTCTTACAAGGTTCAATAATTCCTTGATTTAACATTTTATCTAATTGCCTTTTTATTTCTACTTTTTGAGAATGGGGTAATCTGTATGGTTTTACATAGATTGGATCTACATTGGGTTTTAATGTAATTGTATGTTTATAGATATCAGTCACAGTCAAGCTGTCTCCGGGTAAATAAAAGATATCACAGTATTTCGCACATATGTTTTCGATTGATACCTGTTCTTCCCCCTTTAGATATTCGTGTAATTTTAAAATAGAAAATAATTTTTTTACGCGTTCCGAATTCTTATTCGATTTTCCAAACATACATATATTATACTCACTCGCACTATAAATGTTAGGGCTTACGTCACTCAAACAAAAATCTCTGTAGGTTTTATTTATTATTCGAATCGGTATTTTCCCTCTAATTGGACTTACTAATATACTGGCTAAGTAAACACCTTCCGATAACTCTTTCGAACATACCACACAATCATCTTTCATATCAGTATTTATAAAATGTATAGATTCCGATCGCGACGGAATATACAAAACCTCATTATTAATATTACTAAAAGTAGGTAAATAAATTCGATCATTATTTGAATTAATCAATGAAAAATAATTGTTTTCATAATCAATTATCGCCGCATACTTTTTGCAAAAGTCATCGCCAATTATAGCAGAAACTTTAGTAGGTAGAGTATCAAATACAAAGAATTTATGTTTAAAAGATCCTTGGGGCACTTCCGAATTAAGAAAGACATATCCAATTGCTTCAACACTACCTCCAATTCCGCTAAACTCACATTTCTCTTTATGGAATGGAATGTTATAAGTATAAACAAGTTTCGATTCTAGCGCAGAAATTGATGCGCCGATGCCAATTAAACAATGTGAAGCAAAACAATTGTTAAAAGTAAATTGAACTAAACGCGAATGATTATTACATGAAAATATATGACCTTTACTCACGAAAAAACTGATTATTACTATCAACAGATGGGGTGGGTTGGGACTGTGAATTATTTCGATCGATGATGTTTACATAACCTTGATTTTGCCCAACGTTTAAGCTATTGTTTTTATTTTTCATACCTCTATTCTGGTACGGGCGGGAATTACCACGCCATGACCTACCTCGCTGTGTGCCACGCCACGTTGGTTGTTGGCCTCTGCTCATACCACCGCCGTGCTGTGGGTGGGCACGGTACCCTCGATATTGATTACCTCGGTAATTATAACGTCCCCTGGAATTTCGAAAACAGGAAACTTTTTTATTTATGCTCATTAAATTGGAATTAGAAGTGGATGGCAACTCCTCATCTAATGCAGATTGAATAGCGTCTTTTAAAGATGTAAAGTTACGCGCTGTAATAATAGTCCCGGTTCTACGATTTCGCAGTCCATCAGCAAATCGTTTGATTGCTTGCTTTTCATTTAAGGGCTTAAGCACCTTATAAGTCTCTGGGTCGTTATCTGCCTGTGAAATAGTCAAGTCAACAAACATTTCAGTGATTTGCTTACCGTATTCTTTGATGGTCAACTCATTCTGCTTAAAATTCAGCAATCGTGTTTGGATGGCCGTAGCAGATTTTTTCGGCAAAAGCTCTTTTTTCATATCATGAATTAAGTCTGAAATACTAGAATAGCTTGGATGTAATTTAAGTTTTGCTGATTGCGATAAACGATTTTTTAACACAAAATTTATTAATTGGGGCTTAGAATCGGCAGTAAGGGTGGTTTCATAATATTCAACGGAATCTATTAATTGTTTAGTTACAGATAAGTCGTCATTCATAACCGGTAACAAACTCAGAGCAACTTTAAAATCAAATTTTTCCATGTTTATAGTTTCTATAGTCTGACCTGAATTACTAATAAATTCTTTCGAATCGGATGACGTTGAAGAGTATCTAACAATATCTTTATACAATGAAAGAAATTGCTGTGAATAATCGACAATCAATTCACTATCGCTAGCACTAATATTACCACAATTTACTTCTTTTTGCAAATAAGAATTTAATGTTAAATATTGGCTATACAAACTATTTGCTTCGCTTAACTTAACAATGTAAATGTTACCCTTTCTACGCTCAGGACCAATTTTCCTTAAGTATTCTTTAATCAATTTAACTCTTGGCACAATATTTTTAAATCATCTGCCTGCCATATCAAAATATAAAACTATACATATTACTAAAATTCATTATTACTAATTACGTATTTTGAAGTTATACAAAAATAATATGAATACTTTAACACTAATTATCTAGTTATTACAAATATATCGCTACATAATATGTATTATTATAATTATATAAAACTATTAAAGTCCGTCTCTACGTTGCATCCCTTATATAGGCATGTTCTGCATTCTGGAGTCACGTTACTCGCGCACTGTTTGGACAAATAACAAATTTTTCTTTCTTGAATATTAACAATTTTTAGACGCGGCTCCAATCCAAAATCACTTCAATTTATGTTTCTTGTTCAGCAACAGCTGGAGAACCGTGTAGGGTAGCCCGTTGACGTCTGAACGATCCACGAAGTACATATTGATGTATACCCTGCTGGACCCAGCGATGATGCATTTTTCGGTATACTCTCCATACAACGTAGATGATAAACAGTCTCATCAACAGTAATATTATAAGAAAAAGAATGTTTGTGGTGGAAGCATGGAATTTCAATTCTTTTATATATGCATTATTTTCGGCAGCTAAAGAATTTTGGTTTATAAAAATGTCCTCCTTTTCTACTTTCGAATTACACATATTTTAAACTACAGTGACCATTATTAACTTTGAACTTTGGCGAGTTTGAATTAACACTTGTCAGTAATTTAAATTAAAGGATCTCGCGTTACCGATGCGCATACTGCGCTGGCAGGGTCGCCATATAAGGACGAGGGAAATGAAACGCCCGAATGTTGATATAAGACTACTTTATTAACGTTACTGGTGTGGGTTTTATATTATGATGGCACTAAACATGTGTATATCTAGATAGATACCACAAGAAAATGATTGAAGTTACTAGCCAGTGTGAGATGGCAACGCAATTACAACCTGGACCCTATACAAATAACAAGGAGATGCTGAAGCTCAAGTAAGAAGCTTAAATATGATGATAAAAAAAGAGCTTTAATATACAACATGACAAGCAACTTGGAAGGAAATTCTCTGCTACGGTTTGAACACCAATAAAACATCGATGTGACCTGGAGCGAGTGGAAAAGACTTTACCTGCTAAGCGCGGTTTCGCTGCGAAACTACACGACATGGTTGCAACTAACAAACGTCAGGATGCACAGGTGATACTTTTATTTTTCAAAAAGCCAGCTCTTGGAGAGTCATGTGAGTTAAGTGAGCATATAATCTGCCACGTAATTTGAAAGCTGGAACCCGAGGCACAGGTTCTAAAGCCACCGGTTCTTAAGATACTTAATTATTTAACGGATACTATAGTTGAACCCTCAAAATTAACAAATAATTTAACTTTTGATAAAGTTCAAAATTTCGTAAAATTATTATTGCTAACAGTTTTAAATTGACTGCATATATTGACTTTAATAATACTATAACAGTATCAGCGGCTCTAAAAATCAATTTAAAATATAATATATGTCAAACAAGCATAAAAGGTTATGGGCGTCAAATTATAACACCAGAAGGTGAAGCTTTATAGTAGCTTTTGAATTTTGAATTTGAACATAGATGGCGTCGGGGCTAGCACATCGGTTTTGATAGTCTTGTGATAACCTACAAGACACCGACATGATAATAGGGCGGGCCTTTAGTGAATTACCGGGAATATGTGTTACGAAAGCGACGGATACTTTAACATTTTCCTATAATAATAGCATTGTTAATATGGAACTACCATTTTCAAATCATAATGACGTCCATCTATCAAAAATAGAATTAAAGGTACCTCATGACCTGAAAATTGTTAATGGATTAATCAAAATTTTAGTTTATACGGACCAATTTGTCGACAATATGTCGATGGTGTTCTCTGAAACTTGAACGGTCTGAACATAGGTGTCTTGGTAAAGAAATTGATATTCCAGAACAAATAACTGAAATAAATGGTAACCGGGGGTATATCGACGTAAACGACTTAGTATATTAACCGATAACATTATTTGCTACACTTTGCATTACTCGAGGTTCTGAATATAAATCGGGTAATATTAAAATCGATACAGATGTGTCAAGATCGGACCTAGACAATCTTCAAAATCTTAAATAAATTTGATCATTGTTTTGATGATCATGTAGGGGTAGGAGATTTGATATAGAAATAAAAATTGAACTAACCACTTAAGTTCCCTTTTATCATCACCCGTATCGTATGTCAATAAAAGAGTGATGAATTTTATGCTGAATAAGTATAGATTTGAATTCGCTTCCTCATTATCAACGATATTTTATTATTTTCAAAAACTATCCCGCAGGCGTTGGAAAATTGAGAACTAATTTTGATTTTATTGAGCAAATATGGTGTAATATTGCGTCGGGACAAATGTTCATTCTTAAAAGCAAGAATCAATTACTTAGGTCACATCATATCGTGTGGAGAGATCCGACCATAGCCAAATAAATTAAAAGCACTAAATGAATTTAGAGAACCAAATAATATTCACGATTTAAGAAGATTTATTGGGTGTAAGCTGGTTACTTCCGTAAATTATTAAATCTTTCGAGAATAGAATTCGTCCGCTATGTATTTTACTACGAAATACCAATTGTGGAAATGGGGGGAAGAAGAACAAAATTCGTTTATTGGTATAAACGAGCTTTAAAATCTGAACCAGTACTGGCTGTATATAATTCCGAACTTGAAACACAGTTAAACATATATGCATCAAGTCATGGAGTTGGTGGTATTTTATTTTAAAAACAGTTGAAAGGTGAATTAAAACCTATAGCATATTTCAGTAAACAAACCACATCCATAGAACAAAAATATCACTCGTATGAACTTAAAGCAATGGCAGTTGTGTTTAGTATTAGAAAATTTCCTGTATATCTCTTGGGTCGACCTTTAAAATATTTATCGATTGTCAGCTCTCAGTAGTTCCGAGGATAGGACGATGATGGCTAGAATACAAAGTTACAATTTTGAAGTGCAATATAGACCAGAAATACAAATTCAACACGTAGACGCGCTGAGTCGCAATGCTCTACCTTTACACCATTACAACAGAAATTGGATTACAGCAGTGCAAAATGATGATCTGAATTACAAGTCATTATTAATAACATAAATAATATGAATATAAGAAGTTGTATCTATTAAAAGACGGTATCTGCATAGAAAAGTAGACGAGTATAAAATCGCAAAAATGTTTCATGATAATGGTCACACGAATGCAACCAGGGTTATTGAGATTGTTCAGAGACAATATTAGTTCGAAAAACTAAAACGATTTGTACTAAATATGTGAAGGTATGCATTCCATGTCAATTTGCCAAAAAAAAAAACCATTTGGGAAACGAGGCTTTTTAAATCCCATTGAAAAACGGAATATTCCGTGGCATCTCAATAATTTGGTCCCTTGTGTAAATTCGTTAAACCAAAATTGTTACTTATTGGTAGTAATAGACGCTTTCAGTAAATTTGTTTGACTGCAACTGCTAATACTTTTACAATTCACGTAATACATACAATGAATTTTCTACGCTCGTTTTCGGACTGCCTACTCGACTAATAACAGACCGTGGGAAGGCTTTTACCAACCAAAAGTTTTCAAACTATTGCACCCTTAAACAAATTCGGCATATATTAAATGCAGTTCCCTGTCTAAGAGCAAAAGGGCAAGTCGAACGTAGTAATCGCACCATTCTTCAATCATTAACAGCGTCTACTGGTGAAAATGAGATAGATGGGAACAATTTATTCCATAAGTGGAAAAGAGGCATCCATTACAGCATAAACAGCAGTACCCAGAAATGTCCTTTAGAATTACTATATGGATATAAGCCTCGATTTGAACTGCATTTTATACTGTAAAAAAAAAACAAAACTCAAATATCCGAGTTGCGTTCTCAAGCTCAAAAAAATAATATTAACGTTTCTATAAAAAGTAAAGAGGGGTACGATAAAAAAGACTTAATTATACAAAATTCTTTTAGGCGATTTAGTACAAATTCAGCGTAGCATAATAATAATAATAAAAAAAGGATTAACGAGTGGAAAACTTGTCAACAAATATGCCAGATTTTATAAAGTTGCAAAATATATGATAACGATCATTATAGGGTGAAATCCTTGAATAAAGGCGGATAAGATATTATAATGTTATAGCGGGGGACAAAATGAAAAGTTTCTAATACAACATGTTAGTAGTGGTGATAATACGGACAAAGAAAGTTGAAAGAAATAAGTAAATAATGGTGCATGGTGTGTAGGTAGATATGATGAAGAATTTTAACCATCAAATGTAATATTTTCGAAAATTATTTATAATTTTATTAAATCATATTAAAATCTGACGGTCAATATACAATTATTACATAAAAACGATGAAACGAACAGTAAAATATATACTAGTATGTATATACACAAAATCACTTACCGCGTACTGTTCCAGATTCACATAAAACGACGCACAAAATGAATTTAAACTTACTGCTTGCACTAAAACCCGCATACAAAATGAATCTAAAAATTGAAACTTTACATGGACTACATGTACTACAATAACATGCTACCTACAAGTAAAAAAAAAGTACTTGATTATGTAAAGTCATGAATTAAAAGAATATTTGAATTATCGTTATAGAAATATATGTATATCTTAAATTAATATAGAATTTAAATATAAAATATTTAATAAAAAATACAAAATATTTAATACAAATAATTAAATACAAATGTCATTATCCTGTATAGTGAATCTAATGATGATGATATTTGACTAAGAAAGAAAATGTTTCAGCTATCTAATGTAATTGATATTTTTCTTTTAGTTTCTTTATCATTATTACGTTCACTATGACCGACTTTCTTACAGAAGTTACAAGCTACGGATTTAAAATGAAACGAATTAGTCCTTGAGGATTGAGGCAGAGGCAAGTTTCGTGGCTTAGTTTTATTAATGTCAGGTTTAGGCCGTTTATTACTGCATGATGCACTCATGTGTCCCCATTTATTATACTCACAGCATTTAATATTTATTTATTTATATACCAAGAGAAGAAATAGTTACATAATTAATTATAAAAGACATGTGATGCACAAAGGATAACTAATCTCTTAAAAGAGACCTCTACGAGAAACCCTTTTCATAAAGGAAACTACATAAAGAAGCGTGGTGTACATAGGTACAATAAAAAGAGTCAAGGGAAAAAAAATATACAGATTTATATAAATAAGCAAACAAAAAAAAAATATAATAATAGAAAATGTTGATATTATACATACATAGATATATACATAAATATACATATATACAAATAGTATATATAAATATATACAAATAGTATGAATAAATAAACATTACATATCAGAAGGTAAAAGTGACAGAAGATGTCACTTAAGTTAATGTTTAAATGCAGGTGCACTTGGTCTCTCTTTGTAAACAGAAGGTGGGAGTGAGTTCCAAAGCTGTGCACCTTGGACAGAGAACGATTTACGGAAAAATTTTGTATTAAAGGAGGGGATATCGAGAGGCTCCACTATGCTATATTTTGCATATCAGGTTATATATGCCAGAATATAATGATGAAATTTAAGAATACTCCTTGCCATATAGACATCTAATAATTAATTATAACTGGCTATTGGATAATAATAGTATGTAATTTTACCAGACAAACGTTTCGTTATATACTTTTGTTGTTTGACGAATACCATAACGAATACCATATCCCTAAACATAACGAAAATTTTAAGAATGTGCCCTCATATCTTAGAATTTATAAATTAAAAATGCCTATGTGACATACAAACTGTGTGATCATGTGGGTATGTAATTAATCATACATTACATACATTTCTTTTATATAAAGAGAGAATTTTAAATCTACCGATTTGTGCGAAGGTTTCAGAACCCCGTAGTGTACATAGGGATCGTCGTAGGATAGACTTGAGATATTTATTAACTATTAATACCAAAAAGACATCATATATGATCTTCGCGCCTAAAAATAAAAATATACCAAATCATGACCAACTAACAATTTTTAACGAGCAATAAATAAAACTGATCATGAAAAATATTTAGGTCTTATAATGGATAGCAAGTTAACCTGGCAATATCATATTGATCATCTTAAAAATAAAATATCCCCTTTGATAGGAGCACTACGTAGAATTTCCTTATGTATACCTAATACAATTCGTCCTATTATTTATAATTCTTTAGTAAACCTCATATCGAATATCTTATTGAAATATGGGGAACTGCTGCGAAGTCTAACATAAAGTCATTACAAACTTTACAAAATAAAATTATTAAAGTTCTTTATAAATATGATTATTATTACTTTAATTACAAAACACAACTGACTTTTCAAAGAAAATAATTAAAACAGTACGACTTCTTGGTAAATCACTTGTTTATTTCCAATTTCACAAAGTAATGCACAATTACATCCAAAAAGGCTCTTTATATAATCTCTCCTCCCCTCTCCTCTCCTCTCCTCCTCGATACATCACACCACTCCACACCTCGCCCGCCGCCAACTCGCCCCTTAGTCAATACAGCTCCTCTTATTTTTTGTTACAGTCGGCCATCCTGGAACAATTGCACCGCAATTGGCGCAAACATTCGATGAGCTTTCCAATAAACCAATAAGATCATCTCTAGTTACCAAGTCATCATCACTACTAGTCTCACTACAGTCTCACTAAAGTCTGGAGCACTACGATATAGTCTAAGAGAATCTGCTGCAACAATTCCCGAAAACTCTTTATAGCCCCTCATTCCTTTAACGCTATCGATTTCATGTCGCCCATTATCAAGAACCTTTTGTACAATGTAAGGCCTAGAATACAACACTCGCAACTTACTATTTACATTCTTAACTTCACTTAACGTGGGCGATTGCTTATAGAGAACTAAAACTCCCTTGTTAAATTTATTCTCAGGTTTACGAAGCTTTTCATATTTTTTTCTTCATAATTATGGCTTTTCGTTTTAATCGCTCGGAAGCATTTTTACGTTTCTCGTCAACCGGCTTAAAATTTTCGTTCCCGATCAAATTAGACATGAGTCGATCTCTATGACTAAACATAATTTCATAAGGGTGATAACCTAGACTTCCGTTAATTATATTTTTGATTCCCAAACCACATCGGGTATACACTCTGTCCACATGTTAGTATCTATATTACGAGTACGCATAGCATCCAATAATGTACGGTTGTATCGTTCAACCTGTCCATTGGCGCGTGGACATGCTATAGGATTTAAAGTATGGCGAAAATTATGATTAGTTGAAAACATCTTTGAAAATTCTACTAGTAAAAGCCAAATTTCTATCCGATACTACTCTTCTCCGATAACCGAACAAACTAAACATATCTTTTAAAATAAATTACAGCCTCTACGGAATTCATTGTTCTAACAAAAACTTTGAAAAGGAATCTACTATCATTGAAATACATTGATGACCCTTTTTAGTTTTACCAAAAGGCCGGAGATGATCAATGTGAACTAATTCCATAGGAATAGAAGACTTAGGAATGGGATGTAACTCATCACTTCGTTTACCATAATCTCCTTTTGAATATAAACACTCCAAACAATGATTCACATATTTTTTTAATAAAACGAGTCATCTTAGGAAACCAATAATCCGATTTAATTAGTTCCTCACATTGTTTGAAGCCGATATGACCTTTTTTATCGTGAAATTTTTGCATAAACTTCCATCTTGCAAAGGAAGGAACGACGAACTTAGCAGCCCTTTATAGTTTTCCTGTATAATCGTTTATTTTTAATTTATAATCATTTTTAACATCAGTGCAAGCCTGACCTTCTGATAATTGCTTTATTATGCTATTTAATTTATCATTTTTCCGCTGAATAGTCAACTACCAGTCATCAGAAGATATCATATTTATATACCTATCGAACACTTGAGAATACCGAATGTGTTTTGTTGACTTAGCTTCACCTATGTCGGACTGCGACTGAGAGCATCGACATGCGTCATACGTTCTCCTGGTCTATATGCGATCTGGATATCGTATTCCTGGATCGTAAGCCGCCACCTTGCTATACGAAGGATTAAATCCTTTTTGAGCAATGTATACCTTACAGCTGAACAATCGGTAACTATTTTAATTAATTGTCTATAAACATATATACGATTTTTTTTTAAAGAATCAACGACAGCTAACGTCTCAAGTTCATAACTATGATACATACTTTCTTCGAGAGAAGTAACTACTATAATAAAACACTGGTTTTAATTCGCCTTCCGTTTAAAGTTGGAATAAAATTCACGGTACCCCTATTCTACTTGCGTCTTTATGTATCTCACAAGGTAGTAATGGGTCGTATAAAGCCAACACAGGTTTACTATCCTAGATCCATTCAGATTTCTTTTTTGTTAAATCTGTCAACGGCTTCGCTATGATTGCAAATTTATTAATGAACTTTCTGAAGTAACTACACAGTCCCAAAAATTGTCGTAATTGATGTAGATTATTCAGCTTAGAGAAATTCTCCACTGCGTGTATTTTATGATTACCGGTCCTAAAACCATTCGAACTAGTCTCATAACCCAGAAATGAAACTTTTGTTTTAAGGAATGAACACTTTTTAAGGTTTAATTTTAAATCTGCTTTACGCAACTGAGATAGTACCTTTTCTAATAATTTTAAACCATCACATACGCTCGAAGTTGATAATAACATGTCATCCATAAAGGTTACAATTTCATCACTACCCACAAGTTTCACAAATTTTTTTTTTGGGATTACCCTCATGAAAACTGACGAGGCATTGGCTAACCCGAATAGTACCCTCAAATATTCATAAAGACTATCAAGAGTAATTAATGACGTTTTATGCATAGAATCTGCTCTAATTAATAAGTTATGGTAGCCGAAAAATAAGACTAAATTTGTAAAATATTGTTTACCCGACAACTTATTTAATTGGTCATCTATATGAGGCATAGGGAATTTTTCTTTAATAGTAATTCTATTTAATTCCCTGAATCGACACACAATCTACAGTCGCCCTATTTTTTTTTTCGTACTAATATAATCGGAGATGCGTATTGCGAATTCGATTCTCTAATAATACCCCCTTTTATTAAATAATTTACCATTGTCTTTACAACTTCTCTTTCCCTAAGCGCTAATCTATACGGCTTTCGAACTACCGGTTTGTTTGTTTCGAGCTCAATAGCCATTTCACCTAAATTTGTACACCCTATGTCGCCAATATTTTTAGCAAAACAATCCTCATACGACTTTAAAAGATTAATTAACGTTACTTGATCATTATTCTCAATATCACTGACATCAATATTTTCAAATTCATTATAATTATCAGAACACTCTCCTCTCCTCAAAGTAAAGCAGTATGATCTCACCTCTGGGTCCGATATGCATTTTTCACCTCGTTGTTCCTTTTTTTCAATAAATGGTACGGGAACCAATATTGCAGACTTTTATGAAGCCGTTCCCATTTCGTAGCACGGAGCTGGTTACGGCATATACTACGTTACCTCATCCTGAACTGCCTGGGCCTCGTACAGTAATCTCCACAATCGGCGTCACGTATTGTAAATTGAACCAAGTTATCTCCAATCGGTACAGAAGTGTCTTCGACTAATTTTACTCTGTAATAGCTAGTATCATCACACAGGTCGATATTATACAAGTTATTGGGGGTAGTTGTTGCCCTTGATAAGTGAGCGCCACACTGAAACACTTTTAGCGTTATGTCATTTTGATTTACAACGGTCTGGCCTATAATAAGAGAGATATCACCCAAATCGACGTTTGTTACTACAGCAGACGTTTTGACGTGAACCTCGTCGATTGATAATTCAAACTGTACCTCTCCTAATGCTCGAACTGTATCACCGTTAAATCCTTTTAACACTGTATTTGTAGGCATTAGTTTGAGTTTAAGGGCATCAGATGCTCCCTTGAGTAGTTTATTAAGCTCGCTACCAGTATCTAAATAAGCCTTGAAAAAAAAGTTCACTTACCCTCACACTTTTTCTTATACACATCATTCAACTGTGATATCAATTGAACTTTCCTAACAGGATTTGGTTCTACTTCTGTTGAATTACACATGTTCGCCAAGTTCGCCATGTTCGCCAAGTTTACCACACCTGAAACACTTCGTTTATCGGTTAATTTACATGTTGTAGCCACGTGCCCTGTTTCTTTACAGCGATAACAGATCGGTGATTTTTTGAATATACTGTCTTCTGCATGTGTTGCTCTTGGTATATTATTTGATTTAGAGGGTAGATATGAATCAAAAGCTGACAAAAATCCTTCATATAACTCATCCGGAGTAGAACACTGAACATTTCTACTCGTTTTTGATCGTACGTAATGTCCTTGATGCTATCCGGATCTCTTCACTTTTATACTTTTTGTTGTAGGTAATCGCACTTCTGATTATTACTTTAATTACAAAACACAACTGACTTTTCAAAGAAAATAATTAAAACAGTACGACTTCTTGATAAATCACTTGTTTATTTCCAATTTCAAAAAGTAATGCACAATTACATCCAAAAAGGCTCTTTATATAATCTCTCCTCCCCTCTCCTCTCCTCTCCTCCTCGATACATCACACCACTCCACACCTCGCCCGCCGCCAACTCGCCCCTTAGTCAATACAGCTCCTCTTATTTTTTGTTACATATATGACGCCATATAATATATAATAAAAAAAAACAAAACTTCTTAATATAAATCAATTATACACTTTAAAAACCTGCATGTTGATTAGAAAAATAATAACAAATAAAACACATTTACAATTACACTTTCATAAAAAAACACATACATACCACACTAGAAAACGTAATAAACTAGAACTTCCAAAAACCAAAACCAACTATGGAAAGAAAAACATTTTATTTGAAGGAGTTCAAATTTATAATAAATTATCAGACTTAATCATTAATAGCAAGAGTTTTCCTATATTCAAAAAACGTGTAATGGAATATGTGCAAAATAATTTATAAGTTAATATAACCCCTACCTAAACATGTTTGTCTAATATAACTACAGACTTTTAAATGTACCCTCAAGCAAAATTATTGTGATTTCTTATTATAAGCGAACTTTTGTGTTCTTTATGAGAAATAAATGTCTTTAAACCGAAACCGATATGATACAATATGAACACTCATACCTAACCGACATTAATTAATTAGAAATTTTGTACATATGTATATATTTGCTTATTGAAGTGGTAATTGGATTTAAAACTATTTTGTTACTATAGATAAAAGTCGATATTGTCTGAAAAATGAAATGTAAAATAAATCTGTTGGTACGATAGTGAACCGCCAAGTGAAGCAAAAATAAAAAAGCGGCATGGCCGTATTACACTTTTCTCAAATTATTTTGGGCCATTTTCGACCTATAAGTACATTTCGCATTAAACTTGACGCCTATATTTCTGGTCAGCAAGAAAAAAGTAGCTCAAGCATTACAACTAGACAAAGTTCTAAGTTTTGTTAAATTTTTTCATTCACTGACTGACCCATCATCAAAACTGTAAGGCGCTTCTAATTTATAAAGAAGCTTCAAAATTTTGAAAACAATTTGTGTTTAGTGAATAACTCAGGGAAAAACTAAAATATTTTGATTTTTCTGTCCACTTTTCAAGGTAATCTATAAATATACACATGTAGCTCGTATCATAAGTCAGAGACTGGGCTCTCAGAAAATTCGTTGATAGCACGAGTGTTAGAGAAGTAGATCATACTGGAAAAAAAGAGAAAAAGGAGGTTTTCCATAAAAATAAATGAGATGCCATCGATAACAAAAGTAAAAAAAAAAACAAGTCCCGCAACACTGTTCTTTCATTGTAAAATTTTGGATCATGTACGTAATACCAAGTCGGTTGATCTTTTCGGTCCCCTCTTAAGGGGCCTTCTGTCTTAAGTTATAACGTTATTAACTATCTAACCATATCTCATAGTGACCACATTAAAATTAAAAATATTTTATGTTGAAATAAATAGATTGACTTGGCATTCGCATGAAAACGCAATGCCATGAAAAACCAAATTTTTTATCAGCAAACCAAGTCTCGCAACTCAGCCAACTCGCAATTCCCGAGCGCATTAAGCAATCTTGATTACTAAAATATGTAGTGCTTGTGAGTTACATCGTGTGTATTGATATGAATTATATTTGTCATAAAAAAGTTGTAGGTAATTATTAATTATTATCAAATTACAACTAACTTAAATGCGATTTAACAAAAAATCATTCATAACTAATAAGAATTACTTCAGAGGTTCTATCTCGACTGACACATCTGTCGTCCATAAATCTATGTATATCTTTTCATGATTTCTTTCGGGTTAACGTATATCGGTATGATTTCAGTCATATTCTCATTTAAATATAACTCTGCTATGTCCCGTTTCCTTTCTAGTGATAAACTAGGGATTCGAAAATCTCTAGTTCATCTTAGGGATACGCTTCCAGTTGTGTGAAAATTATTGACGGACCTTAACATGCAACAAGCTCATAAGCTCCATGTCCATATCCATAATATACATTTTTTATCGTCAATGTATTGTTATTTTTTTTTTTTTTAATAGAAGTTTTTCAAAAGCATACGATAATAATATGATATAATATGTGAAGTAGATTAACAACATTATTATACCTTTTCGTAACACAAACAACAATTTACTAGTTTCATTTTATTTAAACATTAAATTTCCATACTTAAATTTAGAAAATTTTTCAAATGTCTCGCTACATGATATAAATTAAAACATAATTAAACCAAAGATATGTTAAATAAAATGCTCTTCAATGGAGTATATAATACACTAGGTAAAACACAATGTTATTTCCATCAAGATTCATTTAATATAGGAAGTTTTCGACGTAGCGAAAATGTTTTTGTAATTAATTATAAAACGATAACTAATACACAATTTGATATTTTTTTTAGAATACTTTCTAAAAAAATTATCAAATTATGTAGAAAATATTCTAAATATCGAAAAAATCCACAGACTTAAAAAACATTAATAGGCAATAAATATATTGTAACTTAACATTCAGGGATATGTTACTTAGGCATTTTTAATTTGTAAATTCTAAGATATGAGGGCACATTCTTAAAAATTATCGTTATGTTTAGGGATATGGTATTCGTTAAGGTATTCGTCAAACAACAAAAGTATATAACGAAACGTTTGTCTGGTAAAATTACATACTATTATTATTCAATAGCCAGTTATAATTAATTATTAGATGTCTATATGGCAAGGAGTATTCTTAAATTTCATCATTATATTCAGGCATATATAACCTGATATGCAAAATATAGCATAGTGGAGCCTCTCGATATCCCCTCCTTTAATACAAAATTTTTCCGTAAATCGTTCTCTGTCCAAGGTGCACAGCTTTGGAACTCACTCCCACCTTCTGTTTACAAAGAGAGACCAAGTGCACCTGCATTTAAACATTAACTTAAGTGACATCTTCTGTCACTTTTACCTTCTGATATGTAATGTTTATTTATTCATACTATTTGTATATATTTATATATACTATTTGTATATATGTATATTTATGTATATATCTATGTATGTATAATATCAACATTTTCTATTATTATATATTTTTTGTTTGCTTATCTATATATAAATCTCTATATTTTTTTTCCCCTCACTCTTTTTATTGTACCTATGTACACCACGCTTCTTTATGTAGTTTCCTTTATGAAAAGGGTTTCTCGTAGAGGTCTCTTTTAAGAGATAAGTTATCCTTTGTGCATCACATGTCTTTTATAATTAATTATGTAACTATTTCTTCTCTTGGTATATAAATATATAAATAAATAAATATTAAATGCTGTGAGTATAATAAATGGGGACACATGAGTGCATCATGCAGTAATAAACGGCCTAAACCTGACATTAATAAAACTAAGCCACGAAACTTGCCTCTGCCTCAATCCTCAAGGACTAATTCGTTTCAATTTAAATCCGTAGCTTGTAACTTCTGTAAGAAAGTCGGTCATAGTGAACCGAACTGTTTTGCTTAAGGACGATCGAACTCGGGTAACGTAAATTTTTGTCGAGAAGTCGTAACTGACATTAATAATCGTGACGTAATTACGGCGGTACTAGGTGGCATCCCGACAGATGTATTAATGGATACCGGTTCATACATCTCGTTAATTAGCTCTGATTTAGCTAAGCATTTTTCATGCAAACTACATGCGTGTGTTAGGATACTGTTCTATATTTATACAATGTTTATTGAAGATACTATTTTTATATAAATTATCATTTAAAGATTAATAATCGAATAGTGAGGGTAAGACTTATAAAAGTGTTGCGTCGTTAATAATATATCAAACCAGTGTTTAGTATACAATTATATTGAAATCAGCTTTGTTATATAACTGTTATATGTATAAATAACACTTAAAAATATATTTATTGTATTTAAAATATTATCTGATTTAATACTGAAGGAATTATTATTAAAGAGTAAGAGTAAGACTAAGGTACAAAAGCGGTTCGTCGCCAGTAACGTGTCAAATGTGTTTAGTATACCTTTAAATTGGAACCCGCTTTCAAATACCATTTACCAAAACATTACTATTATTATTTTTATATTATTTAGTTATTTATAAAATGTATATTTTCAATATATATTTTGTAACAATTAAAAAGTAAACATCTTGAATATCGAGTGGTGTGGGTAAGACCTATAAAACATAGCCCTTCACTGGGGCAAGGCAGTTCTCACGTCGGACACCAACAAGGGACAGACCTTCAAGCGAAAAGTTCTGGATATAGTGAAAACCATTTTGCGAAATACATAGATGAGATAAGTGTATTTTATTGTATGGTTTTTCTTTATAAAAAAACAATAGTTTTGTTAAATGTTAAAATGTACAGAAAATAAATGTTATTATGTGTTTAATGAACTATTTTATTTGAAATATGTATGTAAATCTAGTTTTCTTATAAAATATTTTAACTATATTCTAACACGTGCATTCCACTGTTGCGTGGTTTTGGTGGCGCGGAAATACCAAATAATATAAGTACCGAGTACGTTTTTGAATACTCCGGTAGTTATAGGCACCCATGTAATCGTATTAAGCAGATACGGAGTGTCTTACATTCGCCTTGCGAATTCACAACGAATCATTCGGTCCATTAAATTACCGATTAATATCATATCCGATTGTACGGTAGATTTGGATCTTCATTCTATTAACACGTCACCGTCATAAAATTAGGTTTTATGCCGGTTGTCATAGTAACCATATTAAATCCACTAATGTTTTATTAAAATAACAACAGATATCACCGATGCGTAAGAGTCTGTCAACGACCAAGACTTAATGATTTTCTAATGTCTTGGTTATGGAAAATGTAACTGTGTGCTTCATTAATAATACTATCCGACTATGTGGCTGTGTCAATGACTAAAAACTGTGTGATCATGTGGGTATGTAATTAATCATACATTACATACATTTCTTTTATATAAAGAGAGAATTTTAAATCTACCGATTTGTGCGAAGGTTTCAGAACCCCGTAGTGTACATAGGGATCGTCGTAGGATAGACTTGAGGTATTTATTAACTATTAATACCAAAAAGACATCATATATGTTCTTCGCGCCTAAAAATAAAAATATACCAAATCATGAGCAACTAACAATTTTTAACGAGCCAATAAATAAAACTGATCATGAAAAATATTTAGGTCTTATAATGGATAGCAAGTTAACCTGGCAATATCATATTGATCATCTTAAAAATAAAATATCCCCTTTGATAGGAGCACTACGTAGAATTTCGTTATGTATACCTAATACAATTCGTCCTATTATTTATAATTTTTAGCAAAACCTCATATCGAATATCTAATTGAAATATGGGGAACTGCTGCGAAGTCTAACATAAAGTCATTACAAACTTTACAAAATAAAATTATTAAAGTTCTTTATAAATATGATTATATGACGCCATCCGTTGAATTATATAATAAAAAAAACAAAACTTCTTAATATAAATCAATTATACACTTTAAAAACCTGCATGTTGATTAGAAAAATAATAACAAATAAAACACATTTACAATTACACTTTCATAAAAAAACACATACATACCACACTAGAAAACGTAATAAACTAGAACTTCCAAAAACCAAAACCAACTATGGAAAGAAAAACATTTTATTTGAAGGAGTTCAAATTTATAATAAATTATCAGAATAGCAAGAGTTTTCCTATATTCAAAAAACGTGTAATGGAATATGTGCAAAATAATTTATAAGTTAATATAACCCCTATCTAAACATCTTCTTCTTCTTCTTCCTGGCAATTATCCCAGCATTAGCCAGGGTCTGCCTTCCTGCTCAAACTCCTCCACTTTGCACGGTCTTTAGCATCCGCGGTGGTAAGTCCATTGGCTCTCATATCCTGCTTCACGGTGTCCAGCCATCGCTTTCTTGGGCGTCCTGGGGGTCTTGCTCCAGGGACCGACATATCAAGGCAAATTTTTCCGACGTAATTCTCAGGCCGGCGTGCAACGTGGCCATACCATCTCAGGCGACTCTCTTGAAGCTTATCCGCTACGTCACGGACTCCAAGACTACCTCGGATAAATGTGTTACGTATACGGTCAGCCCGCGTTACGCCACACATCCACCTCAGCATCTTCATCTCCGTGACGTGAAGCTCCTGAGTGTGCCTGGACAGTGTTGGCCAACATTCGCTTCCATATAAGAGATCCGGTCGGATTATGCTCTTGTATATTATTCCCTTGAGCTTGGTAGGTATTCTGCGATCGCAGACCACACCTGTGTCCTCACGCCATTTCGCCCAAGCAGCGCTGATCCGGGCTTGGACATCGTGATCGATGCCTCCGGACTCATGCAGAATAGATCCAAGGTACCTGAACTTTTCCGACTTAACGGCTGGTTCAGGACCTATATGGATAGTGCAAGAGTCCGGGCTTCCGCAAGCCATGTACTCGGTCTTCGTCACATTTAGTTTAAGACCACCGTTCTCAAGCGTACCCTTCCAGAGGTTCACTCTTCGCTCTAGCGTCAACCTGCTCTCATCAATGAGCGCTATGTCATCGGCATACATCATCAGCCATGGAGGCTGATCCTGGATGTTAGCCGAGACAGTGTCCAGCACTATATTGAACAAGAAGGGGCTAAGAGCCGAGCCTTGGTGAAGCCCTACTGAGATCGGAAAGGGTTTTGTATCGCCAACAGCAGTCCTAACCATTGAAACGGAATCGCGGTACATGTCTCTGATGATGTCAATATAGGCCTCAGGGATCCCTTTGAATCGCAATGCCCACCAGATACATTGACGAGGCACGCAGTCAAAGGCCTTCTGCAGATCTAGGAATGCGACATGCAGAGCTCTCCTTTTTTTCCCTGTATGCCTCCATCAGAGTTCTGATGGCAAAGATGGCGTCCAAGGTGCCCGATCCTGGCTGAAATCCATATTGACATTCCGAGACAGTACACTCTCGGCGGAGCCTGAGGTCGATCATACGCTCAAAGAGCTTCATGGTGTGACTCATGATCTTAACGCCCCTATAACTACCACAATCTTGAACACTGCCCCTGCCTTTGTATATAGGGGTAATGTAACTATAACGCCACTGATGTGGCATAGTCCCAGTGTTCAAGACGCGGTTAAAAAGGTCCGTCAGTATGAGCACACCAAGAGAGCCCAATGATTTCCACGCTTCGATCGGAATATCGTCAGGTCCCACCGCTTTCCGATTCTTCATGCGTCGAAGACAATTCCGAGTTTCGTCAGGTGTTATCGGGGCAATAAGTCCAAGATTAGGAGGTATTTCGGTTGGAAGACTGCACGGGTGCTGAGTATTTAGCAACTCCTTGAAGTAGAATCTCCATCTCTCCTTCACAGAGGCATGATTACACAGCAACGTGCCTTGGGAATCTTTGACGCTAAGACATTTTGCGATATCTTGCGTCGCCTTATCCCGAGCTCGTGCCAATTTGTAAATGAGCTTCTGCCCCTCCGCAGTTTCAAGTGTATTATATAATGGTGATAACCTATCACTGCGGGCTCTGGCAACAGCCCTTTTACTGGCACGTTTCGCTGCTATGTACTCTAGTCTGTCTTCAGGAGAGTTTGATTGCTGCCACTTCTTAAAGGCAGTCTTCTATTCACGAATCACCTCCTGCACTTCGTCATTCCACCACCATGTCTCCTTGTCAATGACCCGTCCTCCCTTAGAAAGGCCTAGAACTCGTTTACCTGCTGTGATAATTGCTGACTGGGCTCGATCCCAAACTTCCTGAGCAGTTTCGGTATTAGTCGACAGATTTTGACTCTCAACCTCTGCCCGAAAGCTGGTCTGCATCGTTCCATTCAGCAACCACCACCTGATGCGAGGCTTACGTTTCTCGGCCACTTTCTTTTTCGGGGTAACGACATAGTCCATGACAAGAAGTCGATGTTGGGCCGTCAGGCTTTCACCAGGAATGACTTTACAGTTAGTCACCTTGCCGATATGACACCGTCTGGTCAGCAGATAATCTATTTGGGTTGAGTGGGACCCGCTCTTATACGTGATAAGGTGCTGTGGGGTCTTTTGGAAGAACGTGTTCACGACGGCTAAGTCAGACGCAATACAGGTTCTGAGAATATTTTCTCCCTCTGCATTGCGGCGACCATAACCAAAACCACCGTGTACACGGTCAAACGTTTCCGCAGCCCTACCTACGTGGCCATTTAAGTCCCCCCCAACTATGATTACTTCAGCAGCTGGTATAGCACGTAGAACCTCTTCAAATTGCTCCCAGAATGACTCTTTTTCGGACCCGCTACATCCAGCCTGAGGAGTATAAGCACTGATCAAGTTAGTAATCACTCCCTCGATCAGTACCCGAACCCGCATCAGGCGGTCGCAGCGACGATCAACTTCAAGAAGACCATTCCGAAGCTCTTCAGATAGCACTACCGCTACACCAGCTTTACCTGAAGGCGACCCAGTGTATATCAGCCGGTAACCCTGTCCGATGTTCCGAGACTTATTACCCTTCCAGCGAGTTTCCTGGAGGAACGCACACTGGACCCGACGTCTCATGAGTACATCTGCGAGTTCTCTGCATCGTCCGGTTAGAGAGCCAATATTCCACGTTGCAAAGCGGAGTTTCCTTTGGGGTACTAACGTCTTTAGCCGTGCCCGTACTTGACACGGTAGCCCTTGCCCACTTATCGCAGGTGTAGGGCGATGTGCCTGCGCGTCGTTTATCGGCGACGCCCTAGCCGTACCCAGTCCATAAACTTTTGCAACCATAAGAGTGGCAGGAGTGGTTTTAACGGAGCGACTGCCGTCTGACCTCCAAAACCCCGTTTTACGGGTAAAACCAGGAAAGGAAAAGATAGAGAAGGGGGGAAAGAGGTAAGGAAGGGGAATGAGGGGAGGTACAGGACACCACCTTCATGGACTGAGGATAGAGATATGGAAGTGGTGGCTCGAGGATCCGGGGTCGCGTACCCGTATGCCCAAGGCTAAATATCGGAAAAATACTTAGTAGGACACCCTCTGGATATAAAACCCCTATCTAAACATGTTTGTCTAATATAACTACAGACTTTTAAATGTACCCTCAAGCAAAATTATTGTGATTTCTTATTATAAGTGAACTTTTGTGTTCTTTATGAGAAATAAATGTCTTTAAACCGAAACCGATATGATACAATATGAACACTCATACCTAACCGACATTAATTAATTAGAAATTTTGTACATATGTATATATTTGCTTATTGAAGTGGTAATTGGATTTAAAACTATTTTGTTACTATAGATAAAAGTCGATATTGTCTGAAAAATGAAATGTAAAATTAACCTGTTGGTACGATAGTGAACCGCCAAGTGAAGCAAAAATAAAAAAGCGGCATGGCCGTATTACACTTTTCTCAAATTATTTCGGGCCATTTTCGACCTATAAGTACATTTCGCATTAAACTTGACGCCTATATTTCTGGTAAGCAAGAAAAAAGTAGCTCAAGCATTACAACTAGACAAAGTTCTTAGTTTTGTTAAATTTTTTCATTCACTGACTGACCCATCATCAAAACTGTAAGGCGCTTCTAGTTTATAAAGAAGCTTCAAAATTTTGAAAACAATTTGTGTTTAGTGAATAACTCAGGGAAAAACTAAAATATTTTGAATTTTCTGTCCACTTTTCAAGGTAATCTATAAATATACACGTGTAGCTCGTATCATAAGTCAGAGAGTGGGCTCTCAGAAAATTCGTTGATAGCACGAGTGTTAGAGAAGTAGATCATACTGGAAAAAAAGAGAAAAAGGAGGTTTTCCATAAAAATAAATGAGATGCCATCGATAACAAAAGTTAAAAAAAAAACAAGTCCCGCAACACTGTTCTTTCATTGTAAAATTTTGGATCATGTACGTAATACCAAGTCGGTTGATCTTTTCGGTCCCCTCTTAAGGGGCCTTCTGTCTTAAGTTATAACGTTATTAACTATCTAACCATATCTCATAGTGACCACATTAAAATTAAAAATATTTTATGTTGAAATAAATAGATTGACTTGGCATTCGCATGAAAACGCAATGCCATGAAAAACCAAATTTTTTATCAGCAAACCAAGTCTCGCAACTCAGCCAACTCGCAATTCCCGAGCGCATTAAGCAATCTTGATTACTAAAATATGTAGTGCTTGTGAGTTACATCGTGTGTATTGATATGAATTATATTTGTCATAAAAAAATTGTAGGTAATTATTAATTATTATCAAATTACAACTAACTTAAATGCGATTTAACAAAAAATCATTCATAACTAATAAGAATTACTTCAGAGGTTCTATCTCGACTGACACATCTGTCGTCCATAAATCTATGTATCTCTTTTCATGATTCCTTTCGGGTTAACCTATATCGGTATGATTTCAGTCATATTCTCATTTATATTTAACTCTGTTATGTCCCGTTTCCTTTCTAGTGATAAACTAGGGATTCGAAAATCTCTAGTTCATCTTAGGGATACGCTTCCAGTTGTGTGAAAATTATTGACGGACCTTAACATGCAACAAGCTCATAAGCTCCATGTCCATATCCATAACATACATTTTTTATCGTCAATGTATTGTTATTTTTTTTTTTTAAATAGAAGTTTTTCAAAAGCATACGATAATAATATGATATAATATGTGAAGTAGATTAACAACATTATTATGCCTTTTCGTAACACAAACAACAATTTACTAGTTTCATTTTATTTAAACATTAAATTTCCATATTTAAATTTAGAAAATTTTTCAAATGTCTCTCTACATGATATAAATTAAAACAAAATTAAACCAAAGATATGTTAAATAAAATGCTCTTCAATGGAGTATATAATACACTAGGTAAAACACAATGTTATTTCCATCAAGATTCATTTAATATAGGAAGTTTTCGACGTAGCGAAAATGTTTTTGTAATTAATTATAAATCGATAACTAATACACAATTTGATATTTTTTTTAGAATACTTTCTAAAAAAATTATCAAATTATGTAGAAAATATTCTAAATATCGAAAAAATCCACAGACTTAAAAAACATTAATAGGCAATAAATATATTGTAACTTAACATTCAGGGATATGTTACTTAGGCATTTTTAATTTGTAAATTCTAAGATATGAGGGCACATTCTTAAAAATTATCGTTATGTTTAGGGATATGGTATTCGTTAAGGTATTCGTCAAACAACAAAAGTATATAACGAAACGTTTGTCTGGTAAAATTACATACTATTATTATTCAATAGCCAGTTATAATTAATTATTAGATGTCTATATGGCAAGGAGTATTCTTAAATTTCATCATTATATTCAGGCATATATAACCTGATATGCAAAATATAGCATAGTGGAGCCTCTCGATATCCCCTCCTTTAATACAAAATTTTTCCGTAAATCGTTCTCTGTCCAAGGTGCACAGCTTTGGAACTCACTCCCACCTTCTGTTTACAAAGAGAGACCAAGTGCACCTGCATTTAAACATTAACTTAAGTGACATCTTCTGTCACTTTTACCTTCTGATATGTAATGTTTATTTATTCATACTATTTGTATATATTTATATATACTATTTGTATATATGTATATTTATGTATATATCTATGTATGTATAATATCAACATTTTCTATTATTATATTTTTTTGTTTGCTTATCTATATATAAATCTCTATATTTTTTTTCCCCTCACTCTTTTTATTGTACCTATGTACACCACGCTTCTTTATGTAGTTTCCTTTATGAAAAGGGTTTCTCGTAGAGGTCTCTTTTAAGAGATAAGTTATCCTTTGTGCATCACATGTCTTTTATAATTAATTATGTAACTATTTCTTCTCTTGGTATATAAATATATAAATAAATAAATATTAAATGCTGTGAGTATAATAAATGGGGACACATGAGTGCATCATGCAGTAATAAACGGCCTAAACCTGACATTAATAAAACTAAGCCACGAAACTTGCCTCTGCCTCAATCCTCAAGGACTAATTCGTTTCAATTTAAATCCGTAGCTTGTAACTTCTGTAAGAAAGTCGGTCATAGTGAACCGAACTGTTTTGCTTAAGGACGATCGAACTCGGGTAACGTAAATTTTTGTCGAGAAGTCGTAACTGACATTAATAATCGTGACGTAATTACGGCGGTACTAGGTGGCATCCCGACAGATGTATTAATGGATACCGGTTCATACATCTCGTTAATTAGCTCTGATTTAGCTAAGCATTTTTCATGCAAACTACATGCGTGCATTCCACTGTTGCGTGGTTTTGGTGGCGCGGAAATACCAAATAATATAAGTACCGAGTACGTTTTTGAATACTCCGGTAGTTATAGGCACCGATGTATTAAGCAGAGACGGAGTGTTTTACATTCGCATTGCGAATTCACAACGAATCATTCGGTCCATTAAATTACCGATTAATATCATATCCGATTGTACGGTAGATTTGGATCTTCATTCTATTAACACGTCACCGTCATAAAATTAGGTTTTATGTCGGTTGTCATAGTAACCATATTAAATCCACTTATGTTTTATTAAAATAACAACAGATATCACCGATGCGTAAGAGTCTGTCAACGACCAAGACTTTATGATTTTCTAATGTCATGGTTATGGAAAATGTAACTGTGTGCTTCATTAATAATACTATCCGACTATGTGGCTGTGTCAATGACTACACACTGTGTGATCATGTGGGTATGTAATTAATCATACATTACATACATTTCTTTTATATAAAGAGAGAATTTTAAATCTACCGATTTGTGCGAAGGTTTCAGAACCCCGTAGTGTACATAGGGATCGTCGTAGGATAGACTTGAGATATGTATTAACTATTAATACCAAAAAGACATCATATATGATCTTCGCGCCTTAAAATAAAAATATACCAAATCATGACCAACTAACAAATTTTAACGAGCCAATAAATAAAACTGATCATGAAAAATATTTAGGTCTTATAATGGATAGCAAGTTAACCTGGCAATATCATATTGATCATCTTAAAAATAAAATATCCCCTTTGATAGGAGCACTACGTAGAATTTCCTTATGTATACCTAATACAATTCGTCCTATTATTTATAATTCTTTAGTAAAACCTCATATCGAATATCTTATTGAAATATGGGGAACTGCTGCGAAGTCTAACATAAAGTCATTACAAACTTTACAAAATAAAATTATTAAAGTTCTTTATAAATATGATGAATTATATAAAAAAAAAAAAAAATATCTTAATATAAATCAATTATACACTTTAAAAACCTGCATGTTGATTAGAAAAATAATAACAAATAAAACACATTTACAATTACACTTTCATAAAAAAACACATACATACCACACTAGAAAACGTAATAAACTAGAACTTCCAAAAACCAAACCAACTATGGAAAGAAAAACATTTTATTTGAAGGAGTTCAAATTTAGAATAAATTATCAGACTTAATCATTAATAGCAAGAGTTTTCCTATATTCAAAAACCGTGTAATGGAATATGTGCAAAAACTATCTAGCTGGTTTTTCACAGATTCGATTGTACTGCGTATCTCATGAAGGTCTATGTGTTGTATGAAAGAATGATAGTGAGATATAATCTTAGCTAAACCTAGTTTGAATGGTAAAATTCCGGGTCCATTCCCAAACTCTCAAGTTTTATCTCTTGCGTTAGGGATGGTATGAAGAAGAGATGAAGTACCAGGAGTTCCTGCAACAATTGTGCACTTTTAGGTACTCTTTTTAATCTTGACTTGGAAATAAGGCCTTGTTTTCGTTTAGTGTAAATGTGAATTGGGAGATTAGCTGTCACCTCGTCACGTGTGTAACGCGGAGCCAACTTTTGACGCGATGCAACTGGGTTTTTAATGAAAACAGGTTGGTCAGGTGAATAGGTAACTTCAGGCTCGCGATCCTTATTATGTCCTGCCATTATATTAGTCCGTTCGTTAATACCTATCTCGTGAACCGTGTTATATACTATAGTCATTTTAGCTTTATGATCTATCATGTATTGTTGTAACAAATGTGCGGAAATGTCTATATTAAAAGGATCACGAGGATCGACATGTCCTGTAACAAGATCTAGAGGTTTACACTTAGTAAAACTATGAATACTACTGTTATAAGCTAAAATCATAATATTAATTACTGAATCTGATTTTTGGCTCAATTTAAGAATACGTAAATGTTCTAGTATAGTAGAATGGAATCTTTCCACAATTCCATTTTCATTCGGTGTATGTGGAGCAACCCTATGATGGTGAATTTTATGAAATTTAACAAATTCTGCCATAAGCTAATTAGTAAATTCAGTTCCATTATCTGTAACAATAGTAATCGGTACACCATGGTTAGTGCAGAAATTAAGTAAACCCTGTAAGACGCTAACTGCAGTTCCATCTCTCAAATGATAAGCCTGACCAAATTTTGAAAATGCATCTACAATAGTTAAGAATTCTTCACTCTGTATAGTCAAGAGATCTAAATGTACTTATTCAAATGGCCTTGAGGCAGGTGTTAAAACTTGAAATTGCTGCCTGATAGGGTTGCGGTCATATTTTGCTTGACCACATATAATGCATTCGTTTATAAATTTTGATATATGCTCTTTCATCTTAGGCCAAAAATATCTGTGAGAGAGAGAAAGGTACCATTCATTGATGCCTCGATGATTAGTTTTCCCATTGTGGTATTTATGAATGATGTCTTGTTGCTGGAGATACTCTCTTACATTTTCTACTTCCCTTTTTGCTACAAATAATCGCATAGCAGAATTTTTGAAGTTATTTTGAATAATAGGTATTATTTGGTACATAGCCAAAGCTGGATTTATGCGTAAGCCAGTGTTAATTTTTGGAAGGACATGCTCTTTTATTGCATTTACAACATCTTCTTCTAAATTTGATTGTGAAACCTGTAAGTTAATTCTAGTAAAAGCATCGAAAGGTTTTGTTACACTTGGTCTACCCTTGATATCTCCAACTATATTGAAAACTATTTGTTTTGTGAACTTATTTAATGGGTAATCGGATATAGGTATTTCGAGTATGGGATTTTCAGCACTAGTATGGGCCGTAGCAGTTGATGAATTTTCATCAACATCTGGGGCTGTTAAAGTTCTAGAGTCATCTGAAGTAGATGGATTTACAATGATAGATGAAAGTTCCTCATTATTAAGTTCAATACGGGAGAGGGCATCTGCATTGGTATTATATTTTCCTTGTTTGTATGTAACTGAAAAATCGTATTCGCTAAGTTTGAGACGCCATCTGGTTAATCGAGAATTGGGTTCTTTCAAGTTCATAACCCACTGTAAAGGCCTATGATCAGTAATGATTTTAAACTTCCGCCCAAATAAATATGGTCTAAAATACTTTGTAGCCCAAACTATAGCTAAAAGCTCCTTTTCAATAGTACTATAGTTAGTCTCACTGTCATTAAGTGTACGGGATGCATATGCTATGGGTTTATCTGTTCCTATATTACCCTGAGATAGAACGGCACCTATGGCTACGTTAGACGCATCTGTTGTCAGTATAAAGTCTTTACTAAAATCAGGATATTGAAGGATCGGATCATTTGTTAGAAGAGTTTTACAGTGCTCGAAACAATTTTTGTAATTTTGATCTAATGTTATTTTGTTTCCCTTTTTAAGACAATTAGTTAGAGGTTTAGTCACACGTGCAAAGTTAGGTATGAATTTTCTGTAATAGCCTAGTAATCCGAGAAAACGTTTGATTTCGGTTGTAGTCTTAGGAAGGGGATAATTTTGAATAGCCTGGATTTTGTTAGGATTTGGTTTTACACCATCTCTACCTATTATATGACCTAAAAATTCAGTTTCCAATTTCAAAAACTCAGATTTATCCATCTGGATTTTGAAATTAGACTCTCTCAATTTTTTAAATACCTTCTCAAGGTTAATTACGTGCTCTTGCAATGATGTACTAAAGACTATTATGTCATCTAGGTAAACGAGGCAAACCTGATTTTGAAGATCTTTAAGGACATTGTCCATCACACGTTGGAATGTGGATGGAGAGTTTTTTAAACCCATTGGCATTCTCAAAAATTCGTAATGACCATTCTCAACATTGAATGCGGTTTTCTCAACATCCGCGGGGTCCATCTCTACTTGATAGAAACCACTAGCTAAATCCAGGGTTGTGAAGTATTGACATTTTCCAAGTTTATCTAATACATCTGTTATATTCGGGATTGGATACTTATCATCGACTGTTTTCTCGTTTGCTTTTCGAAAATCAACGACGAGACGCCATTTGATTTTATTGGAAGCATCAGCCTTTTTCGGTACTATCCATATTGGAGAGCTCCAAGCAGACTCTGATGGTCGGATAATATTCTGCTCGAGCATCTTTTTGATTTGATCTCTAACTTCCTGTCTATGAACATGCGGATATCTATAACTTTTAGTATGTACGGGGATTTCATCAGTAGTTTTTATTTTGTTGGTGAAGGTTAAGGGTTCACCCTCAAGATAAAACACGTCCGCGTAGCTGGCACAAAGATTAATCAGGTTAGCACGTTCTTCTGCGTTCATATGATCTGTTCGAAGACGAGATAAAACTTTTTTTATGCGGTCTGATAAAATCTCAGTATTAGTACATTCAAAATTAAAAAGCGAAGCTTCTACAGGTCGGTCCATGGAAAATACGATATCATTAGATGAAGGGTTAGTTATCTCTACCCAAGCGCGGTTATTAACTACTTTAGTTAGACATTCAGGAATTATACAATTACATATACATTGATTTTCCACTATTACATCACCATCCTGCGTATTAATAGGTAATTTAACTAGTTTAGAAGAATTGGCGGGGACAATCTCTTCATAAAGATTAACGTTTTTAGAGTCATACATGTGTATAGGAATATGTGTACTGTGGGTTTTTAGAATTCTGTTGTTAAGATCAATATTACAGTCAAACGCACTCAATAAATCTAAACCTATAAGTCCATCGAAGTAATTATGGAATTTATATATGAATAGTGTCATGTCGCCTTGCTCTTTAAATTCAGGGAAGTATGGTAAAGTAATAGAATAATTATTTGTACTAGTGGCGTGCACATTAGTGACCTCGAATGGTTCATAATTAAGGGGTATATGATTAAAGTATTTTTCAACGAATTCCGGACTAATAAATGACTGGTTTGCGCCTGTGTCTATTAACAATTTAAGTGGAGGTTCTGAAATTTGAATATAACCTAATTGCCTCTGTATGTGGAAATTGAGCTCTATTTTGGCTTTTCTGGTTTTAAGGCATCTTGAAAATTTTCATCTTTACTATCCTTACAGGTGGAAATGGGTTCATCTACGTTATATACTGCAGAGGGTTCTTCGGAGGTATAATATGGCTCATAATGTTCATTATATTGATCATAATCATAGTAATACTGATCATAATCGGGATAATATTCATACTCATTATAGTTATAATTATCGTCAAATTCATTGAAATTTAACTCACGGGTTTTGAAATAATTACTAGGAGGTGGATTGCCAAATTTACGCCAATCATGCCCTGTAGGGGGTAAATTCCTAGGTATAAAGTGACTCACACCACTCATCGGACGTGGTTTAAATGGTTGTTGGGGTTGCTGAGGACTATTAGGCAATCTAAAAAGATTACTTTGCGGATTATAATTCTGAGGCAGAGCGCGCATTACTTGTTGAGTTCGAGAGGGGCCACGGGGTGGTTGCATCTGTTGTGGTTGGCTCGGACGCCATCCTTGGTTATTTGGTGATGCGAATGACCTTGATGGACAAGGCATGTTCTGGTGCCTGAAGGGCATATTATATGGTACGAAATTATTAGGCGGTAAATGGATTGCATTAGATTTCAAATGAGTTTGATGAAGATCTTTCCTAGAACCACCTTCATTTCTTTGTTGTAAATACAGAGTATTAAGTTCGTCTCGAACAAATTGAAAAGCCTTTTCAATAGACTCCGGTCGCATACAGCGGATCCTACAACCTAAGGGGTCTATTAAACCTCGCAAGTATGCTTGAAGAGTAAGCTTTTTATATAAGTCTCGTTTAGCTTCTATGGTAGTTGGGACAGATTCATGTAAAGAGATATATGTCATAATGGTACTATATAAATTCTGGCACCTCTCATAAAATTCCTGAGGTGTGCTATTACCCTGTGTTTGTAATGAAAGATCACTATAAAGAGCGGTCTCGTCACGGTGATCTGCAAAATTGTTCACTAACGCACTCCTGATACCTAGCCAGTTTTCTGGTATCCCATTGGAATTAATTAGCCTAGCCGCGGGTCCAGAAATTTTATTTAAGATTCCGTTTATTAAAGCCAAATTAGACAACTCGTTTCCAGGACCCGGTTGGAAATATTGCAATACTAATTGATCGCATAAATTAATGAAACGGGTTAAAACATGAGTGTTCCCGTCGATATCGGGTAGCAACCTTAGTGATTTGTAGATATTGTCAATGTCAGCCATTTTTACGTTTAAATCTCTATTTTCGTCTATTATATTAAACTTATTATTTTTATCTAACCTATTCTTTAATCTAGAGTTGCGATATTCGAGTGGATGAAAAATCTTGGTTGCTTAAAATAACACACACAATTTAAAATAATACACAATTAAAATTCAAAAAGTAAGTTTAAACAATCGAAAGAAACGAACATAAAATATAATAAAAATCACACTAATTGATTTGAAAGTCAGGTGAAAATGTAAGTTTATTCAAAACTATATTCTTTATGAAATAAATCGATTTTATTAAATAAAGAATAGAAAAAAAAAATTGATTAACTACGTCTATAAAAGAAATTAATTAATTTTTTACTGAACCCTAATAAGGTATATGTGAGTAATTAATTAATAAAATAGTTATAGTCTTACTAAATAAAGGATATGAACTAGGAAAGTAAGGACTGAGATAGATTCAAAGTACTTACAGCATATCTGGATTTTGGTATCAATTGCGGAATCAATTTTCAGATCTCCCCCGAACCGTTCGAACCGAATAGGTTTCGGATACTCGAAAACGGTGCTTAGCCACCCGGGTAGCTCGCGAACACGGTATCGAAGTTGGATATTATCACGAACTATCCGCGAGTATCCTACCGTCTGCGCCAATTATGATTTCGACGGTCGGTGGATGCAATGAAACCAAAATTTAAATGACTTAATTTAATTTTAAATTTAAATTACAATTAATTGGTTCGACTATATTGTACGAAGGGTGAACAAATAGTGACAAAATATTCTAAAATATTCGAAAAAGAAATATAAAACTAAAAAGTCTGTTCACACGGAACTGCTGAGTCAGACCCGTGTAGAATGAACAAGTTTACTTAGAAGCTTAGCGCGGCCTGCGATTACACCGTAATTCTTTTAATATCTAATTTAACTATCACTGTGACACCGTCACGTAACATGGGGTTTGAAAATGTGTAATTGTTAACGACGCGTATTTATTGCAACTTATTACGTATGCATGTGCATACCTATGTCTAATACACTGTTCTCAGTAAACTCGTCATAGATTGCACTTGACTATTATGAATTCCTGTCTCCTGTATGTGAAATACACGAGACTAATTTAGCCTAAAACATCAAGACAGACAAGTGAAGTTTCCTTACTGACTTACTGAAAGCTAATGTAAAAAATATTTTTTTTTTCAATCTTCAAAGTCTGCCTTACATACATATCTTGAAAACTAAGAGCAGTGGGTGGTCGTATCAGTATTGTATACAAATCAGAATACTTAAGTTTGTTCTCCTAGTATGCAACGCTATCAAAAACGTGAGCCCCTACTATGTATTTATACGTAACTGTAGTAAGGTCAATAAAGTTTTACTTTTCACAGCAATCTTGAAAAATATTGTACTACTCCTTCAGACTTATGAAGTCATGGTTCCCGTACTATGAAACAAACGTGACCAATCTTCGAAATTCTGGTTGGTTCCTTTGCAACCATGATCAATTGATAGACGAGATGAAAATGAAATCATTCATATACATGTTTTCTAATCAGAAAATAAATAATAAAATATTTAATTAATTAATATAATATTAATTGATTTAGATTATAATTAATCAATGTTTTTCAAATACACGTATGTCGGAGTAGGGTCCAGGCCGTGGTTTTTAAAAAGTGTGACGCCAGCATAACTGACGTCATCAATGACTTTATTCTTGATTGTAGACCAACATTGTTGTGACTACACTTACACAAGTGGCTACGCAGGTGGTTATGCGGCTGACACCTGATAATTTCAACTACCCTCAATTATTAGTTTTTCAAATAATAAGAATTACACCGACATATGTTTTTTTTCAGTTAATTTTAGTCAAAATTGATTCGAAGTGGAGGGACGAAACTAAGTGCCATTATCATTTATAGAAAAAGAAATGCCAGCTTCGAAAGTTAAATTTTTTGTACTGGTCTCGTAGCTCCAACGGAACTCATAACATCCTACCAGGGAAACATAAATCTATGAAGGTGATGTATCACTATGAATTGAGAGTGAAATTTATGCTATATGAACATATTGGGACAGACGTGTGTTTTAAATATTTCATATATTGAATATATATTGATATTTATTGATATTTATTTGTTTGTCTGTGTTCGTGTGTCATAGCCCAATTTACATTTATTAGAGCTTATTTATTTATTAATTTTTTCCTGTTATTCTTATGAAGATATTTTTGTTCCTATCATATATAAGTTTCTTTTGCGTGTTCCTGAAATCTCGTTTTATGGAAGTGAATTGAATTCATAAAATAATTTGTATTATTTTCAAGTTCGTAGAGCAGTGGACGATCATCGTTCAGTATTGCATACAAAACATGATTCCTCAATTAATGTTCATCTGTAATACAAGGTTATAAAGTCAGGGTATATAAAAATTTTAATTATTATTATAAAACTATTAACTATTATTATTAATTATCACTAAGGTGATCTTTCTCCCCATTAATCTCAAGCTCTAGTTGGTTTGTATAATTTTAAGTTCCATATATTTTTTTATTAAAATTATTAATAAATGCTAGATTTATTAATAATTTTATTCAATGCTTTCAATTTGCGTGTAACTTAATTATAACTGTAATTAACTGTATGATGATAACTTTAATAAACTCAGTTTAACGTATGAGAAGAAATGTGGGAAAAATTCCTCTAGCTAAGCTGTATTGGTTGCATAACACCAACTCATAACATCCTACTAGGAGAACATACAACCGCGTAGGTGATGTTTCACAAGGGGGTGGAAGTGAAACTATCTATCTATATTTAATATAGTCTACTTGTTTGTGTGATGGTTGTCTTTTATGTATGTGTAAGTTTGGTATGACTGGCTTGCTAGCTGGCTCTTTGATAATTACGAATATTGACATCGCACTATTATTTATTCTTACTTCAAAGTTAAATTCATAACGAGGGCAAAGTGGACAGAAAATTCAAAATAGTTTAGTTTTTCCCTGAGTTATTCACTAAACACAAATTGTATTCAAAATTTTGAAGCTTCTATATAAACTAGAAGCGCCTTACAGTTTGGATGATGGGTCAGTCAGTGAATGAAAAAATTTAACAAAACTAAGAACTTTGTCTAGTTGTAATGCTTGAGCTACTTTTTTCTTGCTTACCAGAAATATAGGCGTCAGGTTTAATGCGAAATGTACTTATAGGTCGAAAATGTCCCGAAATAATTTGAGAAAAGTGTAATACGGCCATGCCGCTTTTTTATTTTTGCTCGACTTGGCGGTTCACTATCGTACAAACAGGTAAATTTTACAATTCATTTTTCAGACAATATCGAATTTTATCTATAGTAACAAAATAGTTTTAAATCTAATTACCACTTCAAAAAGTCAATATATATTGTTAGTTATAATTATTTAAAATAATTTAAATTGTGATATTCTTGATGATTCTAAGCTTAACGATATTTATATTCTCATCTAAAAATGTTACCTTTGAATATTATAAATAGGATGTAAGTACTAGACTGGGGGATTTCTGGTACGAGTTGTGGAGCAATAAACATCTAAGTGGAAGTACTGCCTTATTTATTTCTAACAATATGTACAAAATTTCTATTTAATTAATGTCGTTCAGGTATGCGTGTTCATATTGTATCATATCTCAAGTCTATCCTACGATGATCCCTATGTACACTACGGGGTTCTGTAACCTCTCGCACAAATCGGTAGATTTAAAATTCTCTCTTTAGATAAACGAAATGTATGTAATGAAACTAGTATTTTTCGGATAAACTACGCGTGATTTATTTTTGTAAAAAACTACATACTCCCGACGTTTCGGTTACTTTTCAGCAACCGTGATCACATCTGACATCTCGTCTGCCCGTGATCACGGTTGCTGAAAAGTAACCGAAACGTCGGGAGTATGTAGTTTTTTACAAAAATAAATCACCAAAGTTTATCCGAAAAATAGTAGTTTCATTTAAATGAATCAAACTCGCGAAAATCTTAGATCTCATTATGTATGAAATGTATGACTAACTATACATACCCACATGATCACACAGTTTTTAGTCATTGTCACAGCCACATAGTCGGATAGTAATATTAATGAAGCACACAGTTACATTTTCCATAACCATGACATTAGAAAATCATAAAGTCGTTGACATACTCTTACGCATCGGTGATATCTGTCGGTATTTTAATAAAACATAAGTGGATTTAATATGGTTACTATGACAACCGACATAAAACCTAATTTTATGACGGTGACGTGTTAATAGAATGAAGATCCAAATCTACCGTACAATCGGATATGATATTAATCGGTAATTTAATGGACCGATTAATTCGTTGTGATTTCGCAATGCGAATGTAAGACACTCCGTCTCTGCTTAATACGAGTACATCGGTGCCTATAACTACCGGAGTATTGAAAAACGTACTCGGTACTTATATTATTTGGAATTTCCGCGCCACCAAAACCACGCAACAGTGGAATGCACGCATGTAGTTTGCATGAAAAATGCTTAGCTAAATCAGAGCTAATTAACTAGATGTATGAACCGGTATCCATTAATACATCTGTCGGGATGCCACCTAGTACCGCCGTAATTACGTCACGATTATTAATGTCAGTTACGACTTCTCGACAAAAATTTACGTTACCCAAGTTCGATCGTCCTCAAGCAAAACAGTTCGGTTCACTATGACCGACTTTCTTACAGAAGTTACAAGCTACGGATTTAAATTGAAACGAATTAGTCCTTGAGGATTGAGGCAGAGGCAAGTTTAGTGGCTTAGTTTTATTAATGTCAGGTTTAGGCCGTTTATTACTGCATGATGCACTCATGTGTCCCCATATATTATACTCACAGCATTTAATATTTATTTATTTATACATTTATATACCAAGAGAAGAAATAGTTACATAATTAATTATAAAAGACATGTGATGCACAAAGGATAACTTATCTCTTAAAAGAGACCTCTACGAGAAACCCTTTTCATAAAGGAAACTACATAAAGAAGCGTGGTGTACATAGGTACAATAAAAAGAGTGAAGGGAAAAAAAATATAGAGATTTATATATAGATAAGCAAACAAAAAAATATATAATAATAGAAAATGTTGATATTATACATACATAGATATATACACAAATATACATATATACAAATAGTATATATAAATATATACAAATAGTATGAATAAATAAACATTACATATCAGAAGGTAAAAGTGACAGAAGATGTCACTTAAGTTAATGTTTAAATGCAGGTGCACTTGGTCTCTCTTTGTAAACAGAAGGTGGGAGTGAGTTCCAAAGCTGTGCACCTTGGACACAGAACGATTTACGGAAAAATTTTGTATTAAAGGAGGGGATATCGAGAGGCTCCACTATGCTATATTTTGCATATAATGTTATATATGCCTGAATATAATGATGAAATTTAAGAATACTCCTTGCCATATAGACATCTAATAATTAATTATAACTGGCTATTGGATAATAATAGTATGTAATTTTACCAGACAAACGTTTCATTATATACTTTTGTTGTTTGACGAATACCTTAACGAATACCATATCCCTAAACATAACGATAATTTTTAAGAATGTGCCCTCATATCTTAGAATTTACAAATTAAAAATGCCTATGTAACATATCCCTGAATGTTAAGTTACAATATATTTATTGCCTATTAATGTTTTTTAAGTCTGTGGATTATATTTTCTACATAATTTGATATTTTTTTTAGAAAGTATTCTAAAAAAAATATCAAATTGTGTATTAGTTATCGTTTTATAATTAATTACAAAAACATTTTCGCTACGTCGAAAACTTCCTATATTAAATGAATCTTGATGGAAATAACATTGTGTTTTACCTAGTGTATTATATACTCCATTGAAGAGCATTTTATTTAACATATCTTTGGTTTAATTTTGTTTTAATTTATATCATGTAGAGAGACATTTGAAAAATTTTCTAAATTAATTTTTTAATATGGAAATTATATAAAATTATATAAAATTTTCTAATATGGAAATTTAATGTTTAAATAAAATGAAACTAGTAAATTGTTGTTTGTGTTACGAAAAGGTATAATAATGTTGTTAATCTACTTCACATATTATATCATATTATTATCGTATGCTTTTGAAAAACTTCTACTTAAAAAAAAAACAATCCATTGACTATAAAAAATGTATATTATGGATATGGACATGGAGCTTATGAGTTTGTTGCATGTTAAGGTCCGTCAATAATTTTCACACAACTGGAAGCGTATCCCTAAGATGAACTAGAGACTTTCGAATCCCTAGTTTATCACTAATTATCGGAAAGTCTATCTAAAGCTGTACTGTACACTCACGATTCCGCCGAAACCTACTGTGAGTATGCAAGGGAGAAGGTCAGATTGCTTCGTTACACCAAAGTACCTTTTTCAGAAACTCAATTAATTGAACTTATTTCCGGTGAAATAGTAGAAGTCGACGTTAAAATGACTAATTTAGACAAATTTAAATAACACAGTTCGTACTGTGCCTGATCTGATAGTTTTACTTTCTACGTATGAAAAGGCTTCTAAAAAAATAAAAAAAGTAATTCCTGGAAGTTATAAAACCCGAACAATCTATTGCTAATAGTACAAAACGATTTAAATAGTACAAAACTATTTAAGTCGAGTAATGAAGTGGGGTTCAAGGCAGAAAAAAGGTATTACACTTGTGGTAAAACGGGACACCTTATGTCACAGTGCCCTAAAAATACTTTTCAGTCTAGTATCAAAGAATTGAATAAAAAAATTCATAATCAATTAGAGTAAAATGCACCTTCTGTAAAAAGGAGGGTCACATTTTTTGTAAAGTGCTTGTATCGAGTTGCTTGTTCTGTATGTAACAAGATGGGCCATTCATCTGACAAATATGTTTACCGACTTTAAAGACTTGAGGAAAATAAAAACATGGACGTTGAAAGCACTAATTGACTAGAAACATCGAGGATTGCATTATGAAGAGGGTTTGGTCCAGAACCGAGGATCGTACATAAATCTTTTATTCCAACTTTCACTCAAGTTCCTTGGAATATAGTTCTTGCATCAAACTATTTCAGTACACATCTGGTAAATGTAAACAATTTATAGTGGGTACTAAGGCTAACAGCAATCCTGTGCCGCTGGTTGGAGGCCGCCCATCTGAGACCCCTGCTGACTCTGGGCACCGCCTCGCCGGCGGCGACTCTGCCATGCTGCCATGACGGCAGGGCTGCAAACGCCCGCCCCAACAACCCGCTTACATTCACAAGTGGAATCGCAGCCAGCTCATGGGTCCTACGCCCCGAAGAGTTAACCTCGACCCCTCCTGCGGGGGGCCCGATATGGCCTCGTTGTTGTAGCAATCCTGCTTTATTATCGTCAGCACGTAGAGTCCACGATCTCACTTTATTGACAATTGAAGAATAAAAATTTATTGACCAGGGTAACGCCATTATATTATTACTTTAATTACAAAACACAACTGACTTTTCAAAGAAAATAATTAAAACAGTACGACTTCTTGGTAAATCACTTGTTTATTTTCAATTTCACAAAGTAATGCACAATTACATTCAAAAAGGCTCTTTATATAATCTCTCCTCCCCTCTCCTTTCCTCTCCTCACCTCACCACACCTCTCCCCTCCTCGATACATCACACCACTCCACACCTCGCCCGCCGCCAACTCGCCCCTTAGTCAATACAGCTCCTCTTATTTTTTGTTACAGTCGGCCATCCTGGAACAATTGCACCGCAATTGGCGCAAACATTCGATTAGCTTTCCAATAAACCAATAAGATCATCTCTAGTTACCAAGTCATCATCACTACTAGTCTCACTACAGTCTCACTAAAGTCTGGAGCACTACGATATAGTCTAAGAGAATCTGCTGCAACAATTCCCGAAAACTCTTTATAGCCCCTCATTCCTTTAACGCTATCGATTTCATGTTGCCCATTATCAAGAACCTTTTGTACAATGTAAGGCCTAGAATACAACACTCGCAACTCATTATTTACATTCTTAACTTCACTTAACGTGGGCGATTGCTTATAGAGAACTAAAGCTCCCTTGTTAAATTTATTCTCAGGTTTACGAAGCTTTTCATATTTTTTCTTCATAATTATGGCTTTTCGTTTTAATCGCTCGGAAGCATTTTTACGTTTCTCGTCAACCAGCTTAAAATTTTTGTTCCCGATCAAATTAGACATGAGTCGATCTCTATGACTAAACATAATTTCATAAGGGTGATAACCTAGACTTCCGTTAATTATATTTTTGATTCCCCAAACCACATCGGGTATACACTCTGTCCACATGTTAGTATCTATATTACGAGTACGCATAGCATCCAATAATGTACGGTTGTATCGTTCAACCTGTCCATTGGCGCGTGGACATGCTATAGGATTTAAAGTATGGCGAAAATTATGATTAGTTGAAAACTCTTTGAAAATTCTACTAGTAAAAGCCAAATTTCTATCCGATACTACTCTTCTCCGATAACCGAACAAACTAAACATATCTTTTAAAATAAATTACAGCCTCTACGGAATTCATTGTTCTAACAAAAACTTTGAAAAGGAATCTACTATCATTGAAATACATTGATGACTCTTTTTAGTTTTACCAAAAGGCCGGGGTGATCAATGTGAACTAATTCCATAGAATAGAAGACTTAGGAATGGGATGTAACTCATCACTTCGTTTACCATAATCTCCTTTTGAATATAAACACTCCAAGCAATGATTCACATATTTTTTTAATAAAACGAGTCATCTTAGGAAACCAATAATCCGATTTAATTAGTTCCTCACATTGTTTGAAGCCGATATGACCTTTTGATCGTGAAATTTTTGCATAAACTTCCATCTTGCAAAGGAAGGAACGACTAACTAAGCAGCCCTTTATAGTTTTCCTGTATAATCGATTATTTTTAATTTATAATCATTTTTAACATCAGTGCAAGCCTGACCTTCTGATAATTGCTTTATTATGCTATTTAATTTATCATCTTGCCGCTGAATAGTCAAATACCAGTCATCAGCAGATATCATATTTATATACCTATCGAACACTTGAGAATACCGAATGTGTTTTGTTGACTTAGCTTCACCTATGTCGGACTGCGACTGAGAGCATCGACATGCGTCATATGTTCTCCCGGTCTATATGCGATCTGGATATCGTATTCCTGGATCGTAAGCCGCCACCTTGCTATACGAAGGATTAAATCCTTTTTGAGCAATGTATACCTTACAGCTGAACAATCGGTAACTATTTTAATTAATTGTCTATAAACATATATACGATTTTTTTTTAAAGAATCAACGACAGCTAACGTCTCAAGTTCATAACTATGATACATACTTTCTTCGAGAGAAGTAACTACTATAATAAAACACTGGTTTTAATTCGCCTTCCGTTTAAAGTTGGAATAAAATTCACGGTACCCCTATTCTACTTGCGTCTTTATGTATCTCACAAGGTAGTAATGGGTCGTATAAAGCCAACACAGGTTTACTATCCTAGATCCATTCAGATTTCTTTTTTGTTAAATCTGTCAACGGCTTCGCTATGATTGCAAATTTATTAATGAACTTTCTGAAGTAACTACACAGTCCCAAAAATTGTCGTAATTGATGTAGATTATTCAGCTTAGAGAAATTCTCCACTGCGTGTATTTTATGATTACCGGTCCTAAAACCATTCGAACTAGTCTCATAACCCAGAAATGAAACTTTTGTTTTAAGGAATGAACACTTTTTAAGGTTTAATTTTAAATCTGCTTTACGCAACTGAGATAGTACCTTTTCTAATAATTTTAAACCATCACATACGCTCGAAGTTGATAATAACATGTCATCCATAAAGGTTACAATTTCATCACTACCCACAAGTTTCACAAATTTTTTTTTTTGGATTACCCTCATGAAAACTGACGAGGCATTGGCTAACCCGAATAGTACCCTCAAATATTCATAAAGACTATCAAGAGTAATTAATGACGTTTTATGCATAGAATCTGCTCTAATTAATAAGTTATGGTAGCCGAAAAATAAGACTAAATTTGTAAAATATTGTTTACCCGACAACTTATTTAATTGGTCATCTATATGAGGCATAGGGAATTTTTCTTTAATAGTAATTCTATTTAATTCCCTGAATCGACACACAATCTACAGTCGCCCTATTTTTTTTTTCGTACTAATATAATCGGAGATGCGTATTGCGAATTCGATTCTCTAATAATACCCCCTTTTATTAAATAATTTACCATTGTCTTTACAACTTCTCTTTCCCTAAGCGCTAATCTATACGGCTTTCGAACTACCGGTTTGTTTGTTTCGAGCTCAATAGCCATTTCACCTAAATTTGTACACCCTATGTCGCCAATATTTTTAGCAAAACAATCCTCATACGACTTTAAAAGATTAATTAACGTTACTTGATCATTATTCTCAATATCACTGACATCAATATTTTCAAATTCATTATAATTATCAGAACACTCTCCTCTCCTCAAAGTAAAGCAGTATGATCTCACCTCTGGGTCCGATATGCATTTTTCACCTCGTTGTTCCTTTTTTTCAATAAATGGTACGGGAACCAATATTGCAGACTTTTATGAAGCCGTTCCCATTTCGTAGCACGGAGCTGGTTACGGCATATACTACGTTACCTCATCCTGAACTGCCTGGGCCTCGTACAGTAATCTCCACAATCGGCGTCACGTATTGTAAATTGAACCAAGTTATCTCCAATCGGTACAGAAGTGTCTTCGACTAATTTTACTCTGTAATAGCTAGTATCATCACACAGGTCGATATTATACAAGTTATTGGGGGTAGTTGTTGCCCTTGATAAGTGAGCGCCACACTGAAACACTTTTAGCGTTATGTCATTTTGATTTACAACGGTCTGGCCTATAATAAGAGAGATATCACCCAAATCGACGTTTGTTACTACAGCAGACGTTTTGACGTGAACCTCGTCGATTGATAATTCAAACTGTACCTCTCCTAATGCTCGAACTGTATCACCGTTAAATCCTTTTAACACTGTATTTGTAGGCATTAGTTTGAGTTTAAGGGCATCAGATGCTCCCTTGAGTAGTTTATTAAGCTCGCTACCAGTATCTAAATAAGCCTTGAAAAAAAAGTTCACTTACCCTCACACTTTTTCTTATACACATCATTCAACTGTGATATCAATTGAACTTTCCTAACAGGATTTGGTTCTACTTCTGTTGAATTACACATGTTCGCCAAGTTCGCCATGTTCGCCAAGTTTACCACACCTGAAACACTTCGTTTATCGGTTAATTTACATGTTGTAGCCACGTGCCCTGTTTCTTTACAGCGATAACAGATCGGTGATTTTTTTGAATATACTCGTACTGTCTTCTGTATGTGATGTGTCGAGGTCCTTCTGCATGTGTTGCTCTTGGTATATTATTTGATTTAGAGGGTAGATATGAATCAAAAGCTGACAAAAATCCTTCATATAACTCATCCGGAGTAGAACACTGAACATTTCTACTCGTTTTTGATCGTACGTAATGTCTTTGATGCTATCCGGATCTCTTCACTTTTATACTTTTTGTTGTAGGTAATCGCACTTCTGATTATTACTTTAATTACAAAACACAACTGACTTTTCAAAGAAAATAATTAAAACAGTACGACTTCTTGGTAAATCACTTGTTTATTTCCAATTTCACAAAGTAATGCACAATTACATCCAAAAAGGCTCTTTATATAATCTCTCCTCCCCTCTCCTCTCCTCTCCTCACCTCACCACACCTCTCCTCACCACACCTCTCCCCTCCTCGATACATCACACCACTCCACACCTCGCCCGCCGCCAACTCGCCCCTTAGTCAATACAGCTCCTCTTATTTTTTGTTATAATATTTTGGCCACGATCGGAATCCAAGACTGATAGAATCAATAACAGGTAGTCTAGGTGGAAAATTTCACAAACCCATTTCAAGCCCTCGATTATATCTACTGGTTTTGTCGATTGGTTGAACTATCCAAAAGCCGCGACAGTGGGTCAATTAATTTAAATAAATTAATTATCTTTGACCTCAACAGGGACCTAGAGCGGACCTAGAGCGACATTGAAAATAGTTACGAGTTTGGATTAAGTCTCTACTCAAAGAAGCTGGTATTGAAGCTTCTAGCAGATCTGTAAGATCTTCAGTAGCTTCCCTTAACTGAATGGAATACTTTTCAAAAGATACAATTTAAAAACTGGAAAATGGAGGCAAGATCCTTTAGAAGATACTTCAAAAGAGTTGTTTTAAATCAGTCACAGTAAAATACAAAAGCTTAGCTGTCAAGCTATTTTGATTGTATTCCATAAATCAAATTGTTATTAAAATAAATTATTGTATTCCAATAATTTAATTTTTATTGGACACATTATAGCAAGGTCATAATATTTATGACCAGGTGATAACAAACACGTCACTCAAGATGGATTCCGGATGTCAACATGTAACAATAATTGAGAGTTTTAACTAACACTAAAACTTACCTATTATTTTTCCTTAAGACATCCGGAATCCAGGTAATTTCTACCTGGTTCATCTCGAGTATGTATAATGAATTAAGAATTATCAATTTGTTAAAATGTGCAAGTTTCCTCCCGCCAAATTCACATTAGAGAGCAGCACTTGCACCGGAAGGGAGTGAAAACTGGACTAAAAGGCTAAAAAGACAGGTGCTTGACTCAAGATGGATTCCGGATGTCTTAAGGAAAAATAAAAGGTAAGTTTTATTGTTACTTAAAACTCTCTATTATATTCAGGGATATATAACATGATATGCAAAATACAGCATAGTGGAGCCTCTCGATATGCCCTCCTTTAATACAAAATTTTTCAGTAAATCGTTCTCTGTCCAAGGTGCAAAGCTTTGCAACTCATTCCCACCTTCTGTTTACAAAGAGAGACCAAGTGCACCTGCATTTAAACATTAACTTAAGTGACATCTTCTGTCACTTTTACCTTCTGATATGTAATGTTTATTTATTTATACTAGTTGTATATTTTTAACGAACTAATAATTCTTTTAACAAAATATTTGTGTAATCACTTTATATCACTTTAAACATTGATTTAGTAATTTAACACGTTTTGACTTATACTGTTTTACAAAGTTTCGTTGCAGCTCTTGATCCAACTGATGACAACTGATGTAACGAGCTCTCGTCAGTTTGCAGCCATTATTATAGTCTCGATTGTCTATGGTGGGAGCAACCGGTGGCGGGGGATGGGGGCAGATTTAGTTCGTCAACACGGCCTCTCCTGACAAGGCAGCGTCCTCGCGGCTACCCTGCTCAGCTGTGGTTTGTTCTTCGTAGGAATCGGATTCACAGCTCTCAAAGAATGCTGCGCAAGCGTCGGGGGTCCACTCACCTTTCCAAGGTACTACGTACTCGGCAGCCGCTTGTGTTACCTTGCCATAAGAGTTTGAGAGTAAGGTAAGCTCATAGCGGTTGTTTGCTAGCGCTTTGGTGACGCGGTATGGACCCCTCATGCCACTGTCCAACTTTCCTGCTCTTTGAGATTGTTTTATAACATAAACTAAATCATTAACCTTATATCTCCTAGGCGTATTGCGGTTTTTATTTCCGTAGGCGTCCTGAAGTTCTCGATTTTTATTCAAATTGGTTTCAGCCGTTTGTCTTCTTAATTCACGCCATGCTTCGCGATTAGGCGTGGATCCCTCTATCGTTACATCCTTAATAAGGGAATTGATTAACGGTGTAGTCGCCTCCGTGTCAATGAGTAAGTTTAATGCTGAATACGAAGTAGAGGCATGTTTAGTTATATTCAAAGTTAATTGAACCTTCCATAGAACTTGTGACCAATGTGCAGACTTCAGTTTTATTTCTACTCTAATCATATTTAATACGGTGCGGCAGTACCTCTCAACCTGGCCATTAGACTGGCGCATTTCGGGAGTAATTAAGTGCATCTCAATGCCATATTCTATTAGAAAGGTATTAAAATCCGCGCTGTCGAACATTCGACCCCTATCACAAACGAGTAACCGTGGTGTACCGAAGATACCTATTGCGTTAGTTATAATTCGTTTTAATTCGGATGAATCTTGTTTACGCATTGGGAACATTAAACAAAATTTGGTAAAAGCGTCTATTAAAATTAAAACGTAATTATAACCGTCGGATTCCGGCAGCGGTCCTAAAGAATCGACATGTATCGTGTCAAATGGGATTGAAGGTTTTTCCCACGATGTAATTGGCTGGAGTGGCGCACGTGGTACCTTTTTATATGTTAAACAATTTACACAATGTAAAATATACTTTTTAGTAAAACTATGCAATCCGGGGAACCAAAAATGCATCAAAATTAAATTTACTGTCTTTTCATAACTCAGACGCTGGTGTTCGTCGTGAAAAACACGTAGTAGGCTAAGCCTGTAAGCTTTGGATACATAATATAAAAGTCGCGACTGCTCACCTTTGACATCATATTTGTTATACAACATGTCATTTTTCTTTTTGTATCGGGTATCGTCCAATTGACCATCATTAAGCTTTTCTAATAAGACTGCTATCTCGTTGTCAGCGGATTGTGCAATTTGGGCCCACGTTTTAGGTTTAACCGGAGTACATAGATTAACAGGATTCCTACTGAGGTAGTCAGCATCAGACATCATTGTACCCTTTCTATATTCTAAAGTGAAGTCATAATCTTGAAGATATATCCACCATCTGGCTACTCTGGGTTGTAAGTCCTTTTTGTTTTGCGTTAACTTAAGTGCATTGCAATCGGTAACTATTTTAAAATGCTTAGCAATCAAGTATTGGCGGAAATGCTGTAGTGCTCTTACTACTGCAAGGGTTTCCAGCTCATAAGAGTGGTACTTTGGTTCTGCTCCTACTGTGACCCTGCTGTAATAAGCAATGACGCGTTTACACTTCTCGAGATCCACCTGTAGTAGAACCGCTCCATAGCCTTGAGAACTAGCGTCTGTATGAAGTTCAGTTTCTAACTGCGGATCGAAAATTTTTAAAATCGGTTCACTCGTTAAAATTTTAATTATTTCCTGCCTTGCTTTTTCTTGTTGAATTCCCCAATTAAATTTAGCATTCTTGCGAGTTAGTGCAGCGATGCAGGCTGTTTTATAAGAGTAACCACATATATATCGACGGAAATAGCCCGCTAAGCCTAAAAATTGTCTAAGCTGTTTGACGTTCTGTGGCTGTGGTGATTAAACCAACGCTTTTATTTTATTCTCGCTTGGCCTTACCTGACCATTGCCAATGATTCTACCAAGATATTCAACTTCTGGAGTTAAAAATGTACACTTTCGAATATTCACCGAAAAGCCAGCATCGGTGAGCGTCTTTAGAACGGAATCGAGTAATTTTAAACCTTCATTGATGTCATTGAAGTCTCAGTAAGTTTAACTCGATACTTAAAAATAATTATATTAAGATTTGTGATTAACTTTTTTTTTCCTTTTTCATATTTCACATGATATAAGTTTGGTTTATATACATTTTTACACTTGTTAGTTTTTTTTTTTTTAATTACCATACATTTAATTTTACTGTTTTATCTCCTTTATATATATGTTCACTTCCAGATTAATTATTTGTGGAATCAGAAAATACATATATGTCGAAGTACGGTCCAGGCCGTGGTTTTTAAAAAGAGTGACGCCAGCATAACTGACGTCATCAATGACTTTATTCTTAATTGTAGACCAACATTGTTGTGACTACACTTACACAGGTGGCTACGCAGGTGGTTATGCGGCTAACACCTGATTATTTCAACTACCCACAATTATTAGTTTTTTGAATAATAAGAACTACGCCGTTATATATGTTTTTTTTTTCAGTAAATTTTAGTCAAAATTGATTAAGTGTATATTTCGAAGTAGAGAGACGAAAGTGGCTGTACGAACTTAGTGCCTTATCATTTATAGAAAAAGAAATGCCCGCTTCGAAAGTAAATTTTTTTTTATTGGTCTCGTACCGCAACTCATAACATCGTACCAGGGAAACATAAATCTATGAAGGTGATGTTTCACTATGAATTGAGAGTGAAATTTGTGCTATATGAACATATTGGGACGGACGTGTGTTTTAAATATTTCATATCAATATATATTGATATTTATTTGTTTGTGTGTGTTCGTGTGTCATGGCCTAATTTACATTAATAAGAGCTTATTTATTTATTCATTTTTTCCCGTTATTCTTATGAATATAATTTTTTTCTTGTGATATATAAGTTTCTTTTGCGTGTTCCTGAAATCTTGCATTATGGAAGTGAATTTTGCTTTCATAAAATAATTTGCATTATTTTCAAGTTCGTAGAGCAGTGGACGATCGTCGTTCAGTATTGCATACAAAACATGATTCCTGAATTAATGTTCATCTGTAATACAAGGTTATAAGGTCAGGGTATATAAAACGATCAAGGTGATCTTTCTCCGCTTTAATCTCATGCTTATGTTTGCCCGTTGTTTAATTTTTTGGGTAATTTTAAGGGTTGCATTTTTTTTTAGCAAAATGATTTTTTTTAAAAACATAAAAAACAAAAGAAACTTTTAATAAGCTAACATAAGAAGCATATATATAATATGTATTTCATAACTTTATTACATGATTGTAGATTAGGGTAGGTTATTTAGACGATCGACCCCACAGAGGCACTCCTTTATCTTATACCTTGAAAGATTTCAAGTTTTGTAGAAAAAAAGGATAAGAGATCATAAATTATTAAAATTAATTTAGAGTCATCTCAGAGTCTCAGAATTCCAAAGCACCGAGAGAATTTTTTCAGCTTTGTCTAAAAAAGCCTGATTATAAATATAAATTATAAATACGTACACATTTACATACATATATACTTATATTTTAATTATACATAATATCTCTACAAAATATTGGAAGCGTAGTAGTACTCTTTTCCTTTAGTGACTTTACTAGTGCCCTTATTACTAAAATAAACGTGAGTACCTAATAATATCTTGCATTTACATTCATAGACGATTCACGACGAGCAATTTTTTTATATTCTCAAGGTATTTTTTTTTATTTTGTAAACCTTGATCATAAAGGAATTTTATACAAAAATGACCAATCGGACCATACTTTCTACAAAAAGAATTAATCCAGAAAAATTTCAATGTAATTTTCAAACTGTCTGTTTAATGCAGAGATGATTCTCAATAAAAATAATTAATCAATCTAGAAAAGAAAAGTCGATGGATCTCCTTCACAAAGCTGATTTTGATTTATTGATTGATTTCATAACACCGCCACAACTCACTAACTAACTCACTAACATCTTACCAGGAGAACATAAAACCAAGCCGATGATGTTTCACGGGAAGATAAAAGTGAAACTTTTCATTCATATGTATTTATTACACATTAAACTTATGTTTGTGGGTCGGTCATTATTATGTTTCTGTGAGCTTGTGCTGACTGGCTTTATCGATTTTTCATCCTATTGCTTTTAAAATGTAGTGATTCACAGCGATACGCTAGTCACAATCAGCTGACTCTCACTGCTATGGAATGTCTGCCTCCATCTGCCCCTAGAAGATTGAGGTCTAAAAAAAAAAAAACAAATATTTACAATTATCTCTACTTGTACTATGTATCAGTCTAACATCGTATTTGTCATAAAACTTAATAAATACTCCATTGCATAGTAATTTCATAAAAAAATAAATTCAAACAAGAAAATTCAAATTTTCGAGAAAAAGAAACAAAAAATTCAAAGAAAGTTTTCTGAACCATTGCCTCTCAATTTATGTTCTCCTGGTTGACAGTGTTATGAACAACGTGACTGTTACGTTCTGTTACCTAACTCGAAACATCTTACCAGGAGAACATAAAACTGTGTAGTTAGTTCTATAGTGTGCTTTTGCTACGAAATACTCGTGTCTTATGATTTCCTGGTTTCCCATCCGCTGAGATAAACGTGACTGACTGTGGCTTGTTTGTTTGTTTGTTTGTTTGTTTGTTTGTTTGCTTGCTTGTTTCGTTTGCACAACAAACTACGTGAAGTTTGTTACGTACGCGCTACATATTATAAAATAAATGAACATCGCCGGGGCAACATCGTTGTATGGATAAGATATCATATAACAAGTAACGCCGCTGACTCCGCGGAACGAACACCAAGCCGTGTGAACCAGAAGATTCCTGATACCAAACAAACTATGGAATGGGATTGCTATCCTAACATCGGGGCAATCATGTAGTCTTAGGTATAGGTTATAAGTTTTAATATGTAATTTTTATTATAATATACATATAAGTAAGTTTCGTAGTTTTCCTGGAACCTCCGGTTGCCACCTTATATAATTAGTTACTTCTTTATTTGGTGACTGGGGAGTTGGTTTAAAACGTTAAAAAAACCGTTTTGAAATTTTGTGAGTAACTTTATTTTATAAATTTAAACTACTTACTTTTTTTAAAATAATACTGTGGAATATTTGATTATTTTATAATAGAAGGCAAATTTCGTCTCAACTTCCATATTAAATAAATAATAAATAAAAGAGAAAATATTATCTCCTTGAAAATCATCTGCTCACAGGCATTGCATTTAAATGAGGGCTTGCGAAAAAAAAATGTCTCAAGTATCATGAAGAAAAGGAATTCCCGTATTCCCGTATAAATAACTCAAAAAAAGGGTGAATAATACCGAATGACAAACTCCAAAATTCTGTTTACCACGAGACTTCACATTGGCTCCTTTCTATAAATAAAATGATCGTTTTAAATCTTTAAAGACTTACTAAATAATTCTTTAAAAATTTTAAGGATATTTTCACTATAATATTGTTTAACAAAGTTTTCTAAGTAGATCTTAATCCAACAAATGACAACTAAAAGGATGTGCAGTCTTGTCAATTTGCAGCTATTATAAGTTTCGAATTACTTGTGGTATTAGAAATCGGTGGCGGGAATAGGGGTTGTTTTATTTCAACAAAATTATATTCATTTATACGTTGAAGCAATCGCATGAAAAGCTTCTTAAAAGCGATATCACATGGCATAAAGGGCAATTGTACCAAGCGTGGTGGTTTCAGTGTGGTCATAATTTTATATTTCTTCACAACTGGAAAAATACATATGTGAATATACTTATATATATGTTCTCTTTGTTTTTGTAGTATTCTCGTACCACTCTCGTAGCATTGTGCCTTAAGATTATGAATACCTAGAACTTCATTTTATGAAATAAAGTTTGTTTCTTCGTAGTTTTTTTTTTCTTATGAAACGAATAAAACAAATATATATTTTTAAAATTTTAAAAACTATAAATATACTTTTATATATAACAAAACATGTATATGAATGATAAATAATAAAAATAAATCAAAAGGGTTATACCTAGAAAAAGTGAATTGTTTGAAATATACATACACAGATTACTTTCAACTAAAGCAGAAAGAAGCTTGTTTCAATAGTTATTCTGTCTGGTGACTCTGAGTTCCCACTGAATTTACTATCGGAACATAAACAGAACAAGGATATTCTATTATTTCTTTTATTTCGGTTTAAGGAGTTTGACAATGTGTAAATTTTAATGATATGAAGTGTACATTGAAGTTGTACGAGTACATATTCTTATGAATTCTTAGATTTCGAAGCAACCTCGTATCAATTGATACCATAGTACTTTACCTTTATAAAACTACATGGTGCTCCTTACTAAAGGTAGTCTGTTAAAGTAATCGTAAAACAAGTCACGTTTCTACATCGCGGTATCAGTTAACACAGAATGTCTGGAGGTGTTTTAGTTCATATTGCACATAAATGTAATAAATAAATAATAATTAATATTATAATATATTGTAATACTAAATATTGTACTAAATTCCTAAATATTAAACAGTGTCAAAATACTAGCTATAGGTTGTATTCGCAAATTTTTGTAGATCTCCGAAATGGATCTGATAAACACGTCTTATTATGAACTAAACGTGAATATTGGCTTCGAGATTGCCATGACAGCGTCGTGACGCCACGAGAGCGACTTAATGCTTTTCCTAGTATAGACTCTATAGTTACTTTATTGAGTAATTGGCCCCATGTTGTAAAGAAAAAAAAAATAAATTCAAATAATTTAATCTAGTAAAATTTTGATATGGTTTTGAAAGCGTTTTTGGTTTCTGAAAGTCATTTCAAACAAGTTAATGATGTCAGTAGCAGAAAATTTTGTAATAAAATAATTTCAAAATAAAATCAACTATTTAATCATTTATATTTTGCATTGTATTTCGAGTCTTCAATCCAAATTCTTTCACTCAATTAATATTCACGGCTTAAAAACTACTCCTTCCAAATATAACTCAAAACTTGTCCGACGTTGATAAATTTGTTAATTTGTAATTTTTTTAATCATACATAAAGTATGAAAATATTTAACACCTAAATAAGATTCGGTTTTTTATCTTTATAAAACCACCTGTCTTTCTTTATCCATATTTACTTTTTGCTGGATGATGCACGTTCCTTTTAAAACAAGTTAAAATTTAAAAACAAAATGTGAAACGTAGTTTCAAGTCACGTTTATTTCGTAATATGAAGTACCAGGTGTTCATAAAGCCACAGAATACTACGATACAATTTGCTACGAGGATACTACCAAAATAAGAGAAGTGGAATAAATATACAAATATGCATTTCAAAGGGATATGTGATTAGATTTAACATTTTTCTAAACTATAATCTCTTAATTTATGTTCTTCTTTCTGGTAGACTATTACGTAACTCAAAACATCTTATCAGGAGAACATAAAACTGTGTAGTTCTTATAAATGCGCTTTTGCTACGAAATATGTGATGAAGACTTCTATTTCCCTGTTTCCCATCCAATGAGATAATCGCGACTGGCGTTATTCCTTCTTGTGGCAAACATGCATGCACGAACTAACGCGAAAATATATTTTAGTGTCGGCTATCATGAAGACAGGAATTCCCGTATTCAAAATTAAATCAAACCAAGATATCTAAAATCAGATTGCATAAAGGGCAATTGTGTCAAGCTTGGTGTCAGTTTGATCATCATTTTATGATTTTTTCCACTACTAAAGCTCTAAAAATACTTATATGTACATATGTTATACTTATCGTGTTTTCAAAGCTCTGTTTGTTTTGGTAGCATCCTCATAGCAGATCGTAGCATATTGCTTTAGCATATGCTGCTATTCATGAGAATACCTGGAACTTCATTTTATGAAATCCGTGTGACCTCTACAAGTTCTTCGTGATGTTTTTTTATACTTTAAGTAAGAACTTGTAGAGGTCACATATATTTCATAATATGAAGTACCAGGTATTCTCATGAATAAAGAAAGAAAAGAAAAAGAAGTTTTTACTCCAAAAATAAATCAACAAAAACCACTTTTACATAAAAAAAAATATGTATGATAAAAAGAAAAAGAAATAAAAAAATAAAATTAAAGTGAATTGATCAAAATATACACATAACTTTCAACTAAACAGAGAGAAGACTGTTAGGATTGTAATTAAGTTTGGAGCTTCTGTTCATTTTCAATTTAATATAGGAACATAAAAAACAAGAGAATATTTTATTGTTTCTATTTAATTTGTTTATATGGGGTTTGAAAATGTGTAATTGTTAACGTCGCGTATTTATTGCAACTTATTACGTATGCATGTGCATACCTATGTCTAATACACTGTTCTCAGTAAACTCGTCATAGATTGCACTTGACTATTATGAATTCCTGTCTCCTGTATGTGAAATACACGAGACTAATTTAGCCTAAAACATCGAGACAGACAAGTGAAGTTTCCTTACTGACTTACTGAAAGCTAATGTAAAAAAAATTTTTTTTTCAATCTTAAAAGTCTGCCTTACATACATATCTTGAAAACTAAGAGCAGTGGGTGGTCGTATCAGTATTGTATACAAATCAGAATACTTAAGTTTGTTCTCCTAGTATGCAACGCTATCAAAAACGTGAGCCCCTACTATGTATTTATACGTAACTGTAGTAAGGTCAATAAAGTTTTACTTTTCACAGCAATCTTGAAAAATATTGTACTACTCCTTCAGACTTATGAAGTCATGGTTCCCGTACTATGAAACAAACGTGACCAATCTTCGAAGTTCTGGTTGGTTCCTTTGCAACCATGATCAATTGATAGACGAGATGAAAATGAAATCATTCATATACATGTTTTCTAATCAGAAAATAAATAATAAAATATTTAATTAATTAATATAATATTAATTGATTTAGATTATAATTAATCAATGTTTTTCAAATACACGTATGTCGGAGTAGGGTCCAGGCCGTGGTTTTTAAAAAGTGTGACGCCAGCATAACTGACGTCATCAATGACTTTATTCTTGATTGTAGACCAACATTGTTGTGACTACACTTACACAAGTGGCTACGCAGGTGGTTATGCGGCTGACACCTGATAATTTCAACAACCCTCAATTATTAGTTTTTCAAATAATAAGAATTACACCGACATATGTTTTTTTTCAGTTAATTTTAGTCAAAATTGATTCGAACTGGAGGGACGAAACTAAGTGCCATTATCATTTATAGAAAAAGAAATGCCAGCTTCGAAAGTTAAATTTTTTGTACTGGTCTCGTAGCTCCAACGGAACTCATAACATCATTAAGTTTCATATATTTTTTTATTAAAATTATTAATAAATGCTAGATTTATTAATAATTTTATTCAATGCTTTCAATTTGCGTGTAACTTAATTATAACTGTAATTAACTGTATGATGATAACTTTAATAAACTCAGTTTAACGTATGAGAAGAAATGTGGGAAAAATTCCTCTAGCTAAGCTGTATTGGTTGCATAACACCAACTCATAACATCCTACTAGGAGAACATACAACCGCGTAGGTGATGTTTCACAAGGGGGTGGAAGTGAAACTATCTATCTATATTTAATATAGTCTACTTGTTTGTGTGATGGTTGTCTTTTATGTATGTGTAAGTTTGGTATGACTGGCTTGCTAGCTGGCTCTTTGATAATTACGAATATTGACATCGCACTATTATTTATTCTTACTTCAAAGTTAAATTCATAACGAGGGCAAAGTGGACAGAAAATTCAAAATATTTTAGTTTTTCCCTGAGTTATTCACTAAACACAAATTGTATTCAAAATTTTGAAGCTTCTATATAAACTAGAAGCGCCTTACAGTTTGGATGATGGGTCAGTCAGTGAATGAAAAAATTTAACAAAACTAAGAACTTTGTCTAGTTGTAATGCTTGAGCTACTTTTTTCTTGCTTACCAGAAATATAGGCGTCAAGTTTAATGCGAAATGTACTTATAGGTCGAAAATGGCCCGAAATAATTTGAGAAAAGTGTAACACGGCCATGCCGCTTTTTTATTTTTGCTTCACTTGGCGGTTCACTATCGTACCAACAGGTTAATTTTACATTTCATTTTTCAGACAATATCGACTTTTATCTATAGTAACAAAATAGTTTTAAATCCAATTACCACTTCAATAAGCAAATATATATGTACAAAATTTCTAATTAATTAATGTCGTTTAGGTATGCGTGTTCATATTGTATCATATCTCAAGTCTATCCTACGACGATCCCTATGTACACTACGGGGTTCTGAAACCTTCGCACAAATCGGTAGATTTAAAATTCTCTCTTTAGATAAACGAAATGTATGTAATATATGATTAATTACATACCCACATACATACCCACATGATCACACAGTTTTTAGTCATTGACACAGCCACATAGTCGGATAGTAATATTAATGAAGCACACAGATACATTTTCCATAACCATGACATTAGAAAATCATAAAGTCTTGGTCGTTGACACACTCTTACGCATCGGTGATATCTGCTGTTATTTTAATAAAACATAAGTGGATTATAATGGTTACTACGACAACCGGCATTAAACCTAATTTTATGACGGTGACGTGTTAATAGAATGAAGATCCAAATCTACCGTACAATCGGATATGATATTAATCGGTAATTTAATGGACCGAATGTTTCGTTGTGAATTCGCAATGCGAATGTAAGACACTCCGTCTCTGCTTAATGCATCGGTGCCTATAACTACCGGAGTATTCAAAAACGTACTCGGTACTTATATTATTTGGTATTTCCGCGCCACCAAAACCACGCAACAGTGGAATGCACGCATGTAGTTTGCATGAAAAATGCTTAGCTAAATCAGAGCTAATTAACGAGATGTATGAACCGGTATCCATTGATACATCTGTCGGGATGCCACCTAGTACCGCCGTAATTACGTCACGATTATTAATGTCAGTTACGACTTCTCGACAAAAATTTACGTTACCCGAGTTCGATCGTCCTTAAGCAAAACAGTTCGATTCACTATGACCGACTTTCTTACAGAAGTTACAAGCTTCGGATTTAAATTGAAACGAATTAGTCCTTGAGGATTGAGGCAGAGGCAAGTTTCGTGGCTTAGTTTTATTAATGTCAGGTTTAGGCCGTTTATTACTGCATAATGCACTCATGTGTCCCCATTTATTATACTCACAGCATTAAATATTTATTTATTTATATACCAACAGAAGAAATAGTATCATAATTAATTATAAAAGATATGTGATGCACAAAGAATAACTTATCTCTTAAAAGAGACCTCTACGAGAAACCCTTTTCATAAAGGAAACTATATAAAGAAGCGTGGTTGCGCTTCTAGTTTATATAGAAGCTTCAAAATTTTGAATACAAGTTGTGTTTAGTGAATAACTCAGGGAAAAACTAAAATATTTTGAATTTTCTGTCCACTTTGCCCTCGTTATGAATTTAACTTTGAAGTAAGAATAAATAATAGTGCGATGTCAATATTCGTAATTATCAAAGAGCCAGCTAGCAAGCCAGTCATACCAAACTTACACATACATAAAAGACAACCATCACACAAACAAGTAGACTATATTAAATATAGATAGATAGTTTCACTTCCACCCCCTTGTGAAACATCACCTACGCGGTTGTATGTTCTCCTAGTAGGATGTTATGAGTTGGTGTTATGCAACCAATACAGCTTAGCTAGAGGAATTTTTCCCACATTTCTTCTCATACGTTAAACTGAGTTTATTAAAGTTATCATCATACAGTTAATTACAGTTATAATTAAGTTACACGCAAATTGAAAGCATTGAATAAAATTATTAATAAATCTAGCATTTATTAATAATTTTAATAAAAAAATATATGGAACTTAAAATTATACAAACCAACTAGAGCTTGAGATTAATGGGGAGAAAGATCACCTTAGTGATAATTAATAATAATAGTTAATAGTTTTATAATAATAATTAAAATTTTTATATACCCTGACTTTATAACCTTGTATTACAGATGAACATTAATTGAGGAATCATGTTTTGTATGCAATACTGAACGATGATCGTCCACTGCTCTACGAACTTGAAAATAATACAAATTATTTTATGAATTCAATTCACTTCCATAAAACGAGATTTCAGGAACACGCAAAAGAAACTTATATATGATAGGATCAAAAATATCTTCATAAGAATAACAGGAAAAAATTAATAAATAAATAAGCTCTAATAAATGTAAATTGGGCTATGACACACGAACACAGACAAACAAATAAATATCAATAAATATCAATATATATTCAATATATGAAATATTTAAAACACACGTCTGTCCCAATATGTTCATATAGCATAAATTTCACTCTCAATTCATAGTGATACATCACCTTCATAGATTTATGTTTCCCTGGTAGGATGTTATGAGTTCCGTTGGAGCTACGAGACCAGTACAAAAAATTTAACTTTCGAAGCTGGCATTTCTTTTTCTATAAATGATAATGGCACTTAGTTTCGTCCCTCCACTTCGAATCAATTTTGACTAAAATTAACTGAAAAAAAACATATGTCGGTGTAATTCTTATTATTTGAAAAACTAATAATTGAGGGTAGTTGAAATTATCAGGTGTCAGCCGCATAACCACCTGCGTAGCCACTTGTGTAAGTGTAGTCACAACAATGTTGGTCTACAATCAAGAATAAAGTCATTGATGACGTCAGTTATGCTGGCGTCACACTTTTTAAAAACCACGGCCTGGACCCTTTTTTATTTGTTTTTTACGCTGAGTAAATGCTCTTCCGCATCCCTCGGCCAGTTGGGGAAACCAACCGCGGGTATGTGGGTCTCGCTGCTCCCGAAAGATGGTAAATGGAAGCAGCCCCTACCCACTAAAAACTCAGCGATACTCCCTCTTCACCGCCATTGGAGGAGCCACGGGAACTGTTTATATGACTTCCGTGACTCCGCCGACAGTCTACCTGCCGTGTGGGTCTAGCAGGACCGACTCTGCAAGAGTGTTTTTCACCCTTCTATTTCTTCTTCTTTACGGCACGCATGGAGTATGATGCGTACCTTAATCAGCTCGGGGACCCAGTGCAATGGGCGACGGCGTCCCCACGCCGCCACCCTGAGTTCCCAGGCTAAGGCAGGACGTTCCGATCATGGTCGATCTGGCGTCTCGTTTGTCTTGGCCTGCGTCTGCGTCGGGGGTCGAGCGTCTCCTGCTCCCTTCTGCGCTCAGCCTCCTCCTTGGCGGAGATCACTCTATGAGCGAAGGTCTCCACCGCTTGCCACTTCCTTTCCCCGTCCAACAATGCGTGAAGCAATGTTGGAAGGGAGATGTCATATCCGGGTATTTGTCTTATATACGAACGTTCAATGTCCCATGCGGGACATGTCAAAATCGTGTGTTCGGCCGTGTCACACACTTCAGTACAGTGGTGACAGGCCGTTGTCTCTTCCCGTTGTACCACCTCACACAGGTACTTACCGAAGCAGCCATGCCCGGTCAGCATCTGTGTGAGATGGAATGATAAAGCGCCAGTTTTTCTATTGGCCCAGTCCTTCAGGACGGGACGTATGGCCGTCATCAGATTGGAGCTGGTATTTTGCTCCCCGAGTCTCCGTTTCCAGGCTTCGAGCGCCCGCTCCCTCGCACTCTTTCGCCACCCCCGGATGATGTTGGGTGGTGGGTTGCGTCCTTCCTCTTCTCTTTGGGATTGACAGCGCCAGAACACTTCGGCCAATGACTCGGCCTCTATGTCCCAAGGCAGGCTGCCCGCCAATGCGCATGCTGCATCCCTGGAACTGGTACGGTAACCGCGCACGACTCTGATAGCAAGGATTCTCTGCGTCCTCCCGAGCATTGTGCTGTTTTCGGACTGCAGATTCGCTGCCCAGATCGGTGCACCGTACATTACCATAGATTGTACCACTCCCAGATAGAGACGTCGGCACCCGAGGCTCGGACCCCGAAGATTAGGGAGGAGCCCCGCCAACGCTCCCGCAGCTTTCGTGGCCTTCTCGGACAGCCTCTTGAAATGGTCCTTGAAGGACCATTTGCTGTCAAGGACGAGACCTAGGTAGGTCATAGATGGCCTGACCTCTATACTCGTGCCACCGACCACGATGCGTGTCCCTGGTGGCGGCGAGTTCCTCGGTGTTGTAATATTAAAATCAATCAGTAACCACGCTCTGCTACCATATACACTCTCTTGTCTCTGGTGTAACTCTCAATAAAACACGTTTGCTAGAATTCTAATCTTTTAATTAATTTATCAGGTTATGGGCCCAGACCCACGTAATAGTTCTAAATTAATTACTATAAAGTGATATCAGTGAAAGTAATAATCAGAACTTATAACAATAAAAGATTTGGTCTGTGATAGTAAAGTATAACCTAAAACCGGCAACGTGCTTGTCGTTCAAAGCATCTTCATCAGCAAAAATGTCTTCAAATACGATGACTCTGATTGAAAAGCTGTCAGGAAGAGATAATTATCCCACCTGGAAATTCTCTGTGCAAACTTACCTTGAACACGAGGAGTTGTGGGATTGCGTCGAGTCTTCGAATGAAGTTGATGTTAAAAAGGACACCAAAGCCAAATCCAAGATAATTTTATTGGTTGATCCTATCAACTATATACATATTCAACAAGCTAAAACGGCAAAGGAGGTGTGGGATAACCTGGCAAAAGCTTTCGATGACAAAGGACTGACCAGGCGAGTCGGATTATTGAGAGACCTGATCACAACGACACTAGACGGATGCCAGAACATCGAGGACTATGTTAACAGAATTATGTCAACTGCCCACAAGTTAAGAAACATAGGTTTCATTGTAAACGATGAATGGTTGGGTACTTTACTTTTGGCAGGATTGCCGGATGTTTATCAACCAATGATAATGGGCTTAGAAAGTTCTGGTTTGGCAATTACAGCTGACTTAGTAAAAACCAAGCTCCTTCAAAACATTAGAAAGTCAGATAATGCTGCGCTGTATGTTAACAGAAGTAAAATTAACTCGCAGAATGCCAAACAAACTTCAGACAAATCAAGTAAAGCAAATAAAGGTCCAAGGTGTTTTATCTGCAACAAGTATGGGCATGTAAGCAAGTACTGTAGAAGCAAGAAAAAGGAAAAAAAGTCAAATGAGAACTCCGGCTATGTGGCAGTATTTTCAGCATCAATGAGTAATGACAATGGCTGGTATGTAGACTCGGGAGCATCAATGCATCTCACAATGCACCGTGACTGGCTCTATGATGAAATACCACCTCTGGTTGATACTATTAAAGTGGCTGATGACAAGAAACTCACTGTGAAAGCATGTGGTAAAGTGAAACTAAATGTTGCTGACCAAAGTGGCAAATCTGAAGTGATTGAAGTAAACAATGTTCTTTATGTTCCTGAGTTGGCCACCAACCTACTTTCAGTAAGTCAAATAATAAAGAATGGTTGTCATGTACAATTTGACAAAGAAGGTTGCAGAATATTTAATAAAATGAATAAACAAGTGGCAGAAGCAAAACTGACAAATAATATGTACCGGCTCAAAACACATCAAGTTTCAGCATACATATCTACAGTTAAAAGTAGTGACGCTTACTTATGGCATCAAAGGATGGCACATTTAAACTTTGAAGACCTAAATAAATTATCAGAAAGTACAGGGGTAAAAATTGAAAACAAAGACAAAGTTGTATGTATTTCATGTTTGGAGGGAAAGCAGTCAAGAAATCCATTTCCTCAGAAGGTTGCAGAGCAAAAGGCTTATTAGAACTCATACACTCGGATGTCTGTGGCCCCATGGAGGTTCAGTCACTGGGAGGAACACATTACTTTGTTACCTTCATCGACGACTATTCCAGGAAAGTATTTGTTTATTTAATAAAGAATAAGTCAGATGTTTTTGATAAATTTAAAGAATTCAAAGCCATAGTTGAAAATCAACTTAATTTATCAATAAAGACCCTTCGCACAGATAATGGGAGAGAATATTTAAGTAATGAGTTTAAATCCTTTCTAATAAATAATGGAATTACTCATCCAACATCTACACCTTACACACCAGAACAAAATGGGTTAGCTGAAAGCATGAATCGCACCTTACTAGAACGAGCACGGTGTATGTTATTAAATGCTAAATTACAAAAGCAGTTTTGAGCAGAAGCAGTGTCCACAGCAGCATACATTACAAACCGCTGCCCGACTAGAGCACTGGGGTTCCGATCACCTGAAGAAATCTGGACAGGCAAAAAGCCTGATATCACCCATTTGAAGATCTTTAGATGTGAAGCAATGGTTCATAAACCTAAAGAGAAAGTCAAGAAATTCGACTCAAAGGCAACTAAAATGGTATTCATTGGATACAGTGAACAGACCAAAGGTTATAGGCTTTATGACTCTAAAATAAGGAAGGTGTTTATAAGTAGAGATGTTGTATTCTTGGAAAATACAGTGATGAGACATTATGCTAATCTACCTCTCTCAGAATTCACTTCAGAACCTGATACACATAAAGCTGAAAACCATAATAGTGAATTAACATTAGAAACATCAGAACAAAGTGCAACAAGTGATGAGTCATATCACTCAGATGAAGGATCTTTGTATGAACCTGAAGAAACAATAGATTTGCAAGACATATATTCAAATGTGACAACCAGATCAAAAAATAGAAGAAATATAGAAGGTAATACCTACTTATGCTCTGATGGCTTTTCAGATCAGCAAGATGTCCCACAAACATACAGTGAAGCAATATCTACAGACAATGAAAGTGCAGGAAAGTGGAAACAATCAATTAGTGAAGAGTTGTTGGCACATAGAGAAAACAAGACTTGGGAGCTGGTGGATAAACCACAAGGAACAAAAGTAATTGGCTGTAAATGGGTTTTTCGTATTAAAAACCTGCCATCTGGTCCACTATACAAGTCAAGATTATGTGCTAAAGGGTGTGCTCAAACGAAAGGTTTAGATTACACAGAAACTTTCTCACCCACAGTAAGATATGATTCTATTAGGGTTTTACTTTCAGAAGCTGCTCAACATAATCTAGAGATGGTTCAATTTGATGTTAAAACCGCATTTTTATATGGAAACATACAAGAGGACATATATATGACACCACCAGAAGGTTTGAAAGCACTACCAAACCAGTAGATCCTCACACCATACTAGAAAACAGCTCAGCTGCTCCAGATAAGAATATACAGTACAGGGAAGCTGTTGGCTCCTTGATGCACCTAGCTATAGTAAGCAGGCCTGATATTATGCATGGAGTCAGTCTGGTGAGTAGATATCTCAATTGTTATGATCACACACACTGGAATGTAGTGAAGAAAATTATGAAGTATCTAAAGGAAACACAAAACTATGGTCTGTGTTATCAATCATCTAGTAGTAATACACTACAAGCATATAGTGACGCCGATTATGCTAAAGATACAGGCACACGACGGTCTTTGACCGGATATGTTTTTATAAAGAATGGAGCTGCTGTAACATGGGCAACTCAACGTCAACAAAGTGTTGCTCTATCCACTACGGAGGCAGAATTTATGGCAGCATGTGCTGCTACAAAAGAGGCTCTGTGGTTGAAAAGACTATTAACTGATATTAATTCAGTTAATCAAGATACAATGATATTACATATTGACAATCAAAGTGCAATTTGTTTAATTAAAAATGTAGACTATCACAAACGCTGTAAACATATAGATGTTAAATATAATTTCATCAAAGAAAAGTTTGCTGAAAAACAAATTGATTTAAAGTATATATGTACTAAAGAGCAATATGCTGATATATTCACAAAAGCTTTACCTAGAGATCAATTTCAGTATCTAAGAAGGAAGATTGGATTGATAAAACTTTAATTAAAAAAAAAAAAAAAATTAACAGTTAGTAAAGTTATTGTTTGGTAAGAGTTAGTAACTAAGTTTAAATAATTAGAGAAAGCATATTGTTGTGATTGATTTTAAGTTAAGTTATATTGTGTAATAAGACATATTGTGTAATTAGAGATGTTTTGTGCCTATTATTGAATTGTTGTATTTCTTATTTTAAAAGAAGGGCTGTAATTTGGTAAGAGTGTTGTAATATTAAAATCATACCCTTCTTTACCGATTGGCACAACATTTTTGTGACACACATCACTACTGCGACATATACACTCTCTTGTCTCTGGTGTAACTCTCAATAAAACACGTTTGCTAGAATTCTAATCTTTTAATTAATTTATCACTCGGTCTGTGAAAGATGATGGCCTCTGACTTATTCAGGGCAACTGTCAATCCTAAGGCGCGTATTCGTTGCACGATCTGTGCAACCACAGCTGTGGCTCGTAGCACTGCCTCCCTGTGTGATTGCCCTCGCGCGATGGCTAGAGTGTCGTCGGCGTAGCAGATCGCGTCTGTTCCATGTATGAAGGCACCACGGAGCACCCAGTCGTACCCAATATCCCACAAGAGTGGCCCTAGAGCCGACCCCTGTGGAACGCCGCACACGACCTCGTGCTCCTCCCATCCATCCTGCGTCGGGAACTGCACCGAGCGGGCAGAGAGGTAGTCGTTTATGACCCTCCGTAGATATTTGGGTACTCCGTGGTACCGGAGTCCTTCTTTGATTGTAGCCCAGGGCAGGGAGTTGAACGCGTTAGATATGTCTAGCGATACCGCCAGAACTACTCCGCCCTGAGCTAAGGTCTCCTCTATAACATCGCGCAGGTGCGCTATTGCCCCAATCGTTGACCGTCCCTCACGGAAGCCGTACTGCTTGGGGCTTAAACTCGGCCCCACGATGTTCATATGTCCCGTAACACGCGCCACTATGACCCTTTCCATCATCTTACAGATCTCATCGAGAAGAACGATGGGTCTGTAAGCTGACGGTTGGTCTGCTGGTCGCCCATTCTTCTGAAGGAGGACGAGCTTCCCGGTCTTCCACCTGCGGGGTACTCTGCCATGGACCAGACAACTAGTCAAAATGGAGACTACCCGTGGCTCTAGATGTTGTATCGCTTACATCCAAGCCCTTCTTGGCACACCGTCAAGGCCTGGGGCCGTGTTTTTAGAGCCCATCTTCACCACCGCCGCATGCAACTCTTCCGAGGTAACTGAAGGGATCTCCTCTTCCTCCTCCTGCGAGTCTTCCCTTGGGGGGGCCATTGTTGGGGGAGACCAGTCGGCCCTGTCTGGGAATAGTGTCGTCACGACTGTTCGGCGCAAAATGGGGTCGATATTCTGGGTCAGAGGTGGAGCAGCGGGACGAAACTGTTGCCTCAGCCACTTGTATGGCCTGCCCCATGGATCCCGCTCGAGTGTATTGAGCCACTCCTGCCAGGCTTCAGCTTTCGATTGCCGGATGGTGTCTCGTAGGGCAAGGCGTGCTGTGCGGTAGGCCGGTAAATGGGGTTCTCTTCCTCCTGGCTTCTGAGCCGTCTCCTTCGGTACCTTGTGTAGCGTCGGCGGACAGCCACACATTCTTTCCGCAGCCTCTGTATTTCTGGGCGCCACCAGTAGGTCTTTCGCGGAAACTTGAGTGTGCTGACACGGGGCATCGAGGCATCACATATGTTGTGCATTGCCTCGTTCAGCCAGTCAGCACACTCATCGACATCGCCTGCAGTTAATGGCGCCCATGAAGCAACGATTGCCGCCTCCTGCAGTAATCCTTTGTCTAATGAGATCTAAGATTTTCGCGAGTATTCATTTAAATGAAACTAGTGTTATTCGGATTTACTACGCGGATTTTATTATTTAAAAACTACATAATCCCGACGTTTCGGTTACTTTGCAGCAACCGTGATCACGGGCAGACGAGGTGTGAATGTCTGTCAGTTGGTCCTTGTTATTTATCATCTACCGCCATCGATTTCTTAATTTTCTGGCGTACCGCTCTGGATGCCGGCAGAATGCGCTCACGGTGTCTTGAGGTCCTGCGGTGTGGTTACGGACATGGGATTTTATATTTTTAAGAACGGGGTCCCAGGTGTTTGAAAGATTCCAGCCATCTTCTCTATTGAAATTGGGATGTTTTTTAATTTCAATAGCCTCGCGAATTAATCTCGGTATATACTTGTCTTCCCGAGCGAGGATTTGAGGTTTATCAAACCGAATGTAGTGGCCTGGTTTGTCCATTGTGTGTTCACACACTGCTGACTTCGACGCGCGCCTGTTTTTGATGTCTGAGATGTGTTCTTTAACCCTAGTACCGATGCTCCTCTTCGTCTGTCCAATGTATGACAAGCCACAGTCACAATCGAGTTTGTATACACCCGCTTGTTGCAAAGGAATGTTACTCTTGATTGGTCTCAAGAATTGGCTCACTTTCTTATGTGGTTTGTAAATAGTTTTAATGGAAACCTTCTTCAAGATGTTGCCTATTCTGTCAGTAACTCCCTTCACATATGGTAGTATCGCAGGTTGTCGTTCAACTGTGGGTGGCTTCAGGTGCTTCTTGCGATGCTGGCGAGGCACGGGCAGGTTGTTGATAGTGAGAGCATGTTTTACATGCTGCAGCTCGGCCTCTAGGTGGTCAGCATCACAAAGATGTTGGGCTCTCTGTAACAAAGATTTGCCAACGGTAGCTAACTGGATAGGGTGGTGGTGTGAGTAACCATTGAGGTACCTGTCCGTATGTGTGGGTTTCCTATAAACAGTATGTCCCAAAGTATTGTCAGGATTCCTAACAACAAGTATATCAAGGAAAGCTAAAGAATTATTTGCCTCCAATTCTATAGTACACTGAATCTTACTATTGATAGAATTGAGATGGTTCAGAAAAGCAGATGTTTTATTTTTATTTAATATTGTGAAGGTGTCATCTACATACCGTTTATAAATTAAAGGTCTTATAGGAGGAGAGCAAAGGGCTCGCACCTCGAAGTCCTCCATGAATATGTCAGCGACAACGGGGGAAACCGGTGAACCCATTGCAACTCCATCTACTTGTATGTAGAATTCATCCTTCCACATGAGGTAGCCAGATGTTAGGCAATGCTTTAATAGCTCTGCATATTCTATAGGCATATTTTTATCCTTTAACTTACCTCTTACAATCTCAATGCAGTCAAGAACAGGTATACTAGTGAATAATGACTGTACATCGAAACTGACCATACTGTCATTGTCGCTCAATTTTAGGTGTTTTAAATCTTTGACAAACTGGTAGGAATCCTTAACAAATGACTTTGTGTGGCCCCGGAGAGGTGATAATATTTTTGAAAGAAATTTAGCCAGTTTATAAGTGGGTGAGTCAATCTGGCTTACTATTGGGCGTAATGGAACATCTTGTTTATGGATTTTAGGTAACCCATACAATTTTGGAGGTTTTGCACACGATGGTACGAGTGATTTGATATCTAGATTGAGTTTTGAACTGTATTTATTTATTTATTAGAAATTTTGTTTCTGTTAAAACTTTAGTTGTCGGGTCTTTGTTAACTTTTTTATAAATAGAGTTATCCGAAAGAATTTCGATTATTTTATTATCATAATCACTCGTATCCATTATTACGGTCGCGTTCCCTTTATCTGCACGGAGGACAGTCAGGTCTTCATTGTTGCGAAGTTGTTTGAGTGCAACCGATTCTTGACGAGAGCTAGTAAATCCGAATAACACTAGTTTCATTTAAATGAATACTCGCGAAAATCTTAGATCTCATTATGTGAACCAGTACGGACTGGAAATCGCAAACAGAATACGCCGGTTGGAGTACCTCAAGACGAAGGTACCGTTCGAAGACATTATCTGTAACGTTGAGGAATGTCTTCATAAAAATCATGTCACGAAAGAAGAGTCTGAAGCAATCCGGCAGGATGTTTCGTATGTTCTGCGCCGGAGCAAATTGCCTCGACAAAATATCTCTCGTCAAGAATCGGTTGCACTCAAACAACTTCGCAACAATGAAGACCTGACTGTCCTCCGTGCAGATAAAGGGAACGCGACCGTAATAATGGATACGAGTGATTATGATAATAAAATAATCGAAATTCTTTCGGATAACTCTATTTATAAAAAAGTTAACAAAGACCCGACAACTAAAGTTTTAACAGAAACAAAATTTCTAATAAATAAATAAATACAGTTCAAAACTCAATCTAGATATCAAATCACTCGTACCATCGTGTGCAAAACCTCCAAAATTGTATGGGTTACCTAAAATCCATAAACAAGATGTTCCATTACGCCCAATAGTAAGCCAGATTGACTCACCCACTTATAAACTGGCTAAATTTCTTTCAAAAATATTATCACCTCTCCGGGGCCACACAAAGTCATTTGTTAAGGATTCCTACCAGTTTGTCAAAGATTTAAAACACCTAAAATTGAGCGACAATGACAGTATGGTCAGTTTCGATGTACAGTCATTATTCACTAGTATACCTGTTCTTGACTGCATTGAGATTGTAAGAGGTAAGTTAAAGGATAAAAATATGCCTATAGAATATGCAGAGCTATTAAAGCATTGCCTAACATCTGGCTACCTCATGTGGAAGGATGAATTCTACATACAAGTAGATGGAGTTGCAATGGGTTCACCGGTTTCCCCCGTTGTCGCTGACATATTCATGGAGGACTTCGAGGTGCGAGCCCTTTGCTCTCCTCCTATAAGACCTTTAATTTATAAACGGTATGTAGATGACACCTTCACAATATTAAATAAAAATAAAACATCTGCTTTTCTGAACCATCTCAATTCTATCAATAGTAAGATTCAGTGTACTATAGAATTGGAGGCAAATAATTCTTTAGCTTTCCTTGATATACTTGTTGTTAGGAATCCTGACAATACTTTGGGACATACTGTTTATAGGAAACCCACACATACGGACAGGTACCTCAATGGTTACTCACACCACCACCCTATCCAGTTAGCTACCGTTGGCAAATCTTTGTTACAGAGAGCCCAACATCTTTGTGATGCTGACCACCTAGAGGCCGAGCTGCAGCATGTAAAACATGCTCTCACTATCAACAACCTGCCCGTGCCTCGCCAGCATCGCAAGAAGCACCTGAAGCCACCCACAGTTGAACGACAACCTGCGATACTACCATATGTGAAGGGAGTTACTGACAGAATAGGCAACATCTTGAAGAAGGTTTCCATTAAAACTATTTACAAACCACATAAGAAAGTGAGCCAATTCTTGAGACCAATCAAGAGTAACATTCCTTTGCAACAAGCGGGTGTATACAAACTCGATTGTGACTGTGGCTTGTCATACATTGGACAGACGAAGAGGAGCATCGGTACTAGGGTTAAAGAACACATCTCAGACATCAAAAACAGGCGCGCGTCGAAGTCAGCAGTGTGTGAACACACAATGGACAAACCAGGCCACTACATTCGGTTTGATAAACCTCAAATCCTCGCTCGGGAAGACAAGTATATACCGAGATTAATTCGCGAGGCTATTGAAATTAAAAAACATCCCAATTTCAATAGAGAAGATGGCTGGAATCTTTCAAACACCTGGGACCCCGTTCTTAAAAATATAAAATCCCATGTCCGTAACCACACCGCAGGACCTCAAGACACCGTGAGCGCATTCTGCCGGCATCCAGAGCGGTACGCCAGAAAATTAAGAAATCGATGGCGGTAGATGATAAATAACAAGGACCAACTGACAGACATTCACACCTCGTCTGCCCGTGATCACGGTTGCTGCAAAGTAACCGAAACGTCGGGATTATGTAGTTTTTAAATAATAAAATCCACGTAGTAAATCCGAATAACACTAGTTTCATTTAAATCCTTTGTCTAACCCTTTTAGAGACCATTTTGGGCCAACACGCGGTGTTATTGTGCGGCCCAGATCAGACGCAGAAGTAGATACGTCGAAACGTATGTATCTGTGGTCTGAAAAGGTTTCGACACCCTCCGCCACTTGCCAGTCCGTAATGCGCCGCGCAAGACTCGCACTGGCGAGAGTTAGGTCTATGATAGACTCTCCGTGCTGGCGAACGCAGGTGCTGACAGCACCTCGATTGGCGGCCTGGACCCTACTCCGACATACGTGTATTTGAAAAACATTGATTAATTATAATCTAAATCAATTAATATTATATTAATTAATTAAATATTTTATTATTTATTTTCTGATTAGAAAACATGTATATGAATGATTTCATTTTCATCTCGTCTATCAATTGATCATGGTTGCAAAGGAACCAACCAGAACTTCGAAGATTGGTCACGTTTGTTTCATAGTACGGGAACCATGACTTCATAAGTCTGAAGGAGTAGTACAATATTTTTCAAGATTGCTGTGAAAAGTAAAACTTTATTGACCTTACTACAGTTACGTATAAATACATAGTAGGGGCTCACGTTTTTGATAGCGTTGCATACTAGGAGAACAAACTTAAGTATTCTGATTTGTATACAATACTGATACGACCACCCACTGCTCTTAGTTTTCAAGATATGTATGTAAGGCAGACTTTTAAGATTGAAAAAAAAAATTTTTTTTACATTAGCTTTCAGTAAGTCAGTAAGGAAACTTCACTTGTCTGTCTCGATGTTTTAGGCTAAATTAGTCTCGTGTATTTCACATACAGGAGACAGGAATTCATAATAGTCAAGTGCAATCTATGACGAGTTTACTGAGAACAGTGTATTAGACATAGGTATGCACATGCATACGTAATAAGTTGCAATAAATACGCGACGTTAACAATTACACATTTTCAAACCCCATATAAACAAATAAAATAGAAACAATAAAATATTCTCTTGTTTATTTATTTATTTATTTATTTATTTAAATAGGAAGCCAACGTTGTATACAATTTTAGTTCTTAGTCTTAATTAACACTAAATTATTTAATTTGTTACATGCATTAATTGTACACCCCACTTATAGGCTAACTCGACATTCGCATGTACATGATATGTAATAAAATAACATTCTTTGCCTGTTCACTCTCAAACAAATAATAATAATAATAATAATCTAATAATAATCTTAAACTATAGCAAATGTAAAACATTTAAAAATAATAACTGATAAAAAATGAGGTACAAATAAAGTAAAACAATTACAAGCACTGACTTAAGGAAAAAGTAACGAGAACCAAAAAAAGAAAAAGTGTGATCACAAATCATAATCAAAACGCAATAATAATACTGGGCTGATAATAGAGTAGTAATAAAAAATTATGATAATACTAAGCCCAAAAACCAAGACATTCTTGCGCAGTATATTCCACAGAGACCTTACTTCGTAGAATTACTGAGACTAACCTCAAGTAGTCAGATAGCCTTTTGCTAGTCTTTTGAAAGGTAACAGAGAATGCTTGAAAATATCTAACCCAGCTCCTTTAAATACGTTATTATAAGTTAGAATCATTCTGTTGATGGGAGCATTACGGCCGATGTTAGTCCTAGCAAACCTTTCCCTGAAAGTATGTTTATTCCTTATGTGGCTCCTTGAGTTATATTTTGGTATCGCCAATCCAACTCTCTCTAACAAATTTGCACTATCAAGATCACCCTTCACAATTCTGTGAAGAAAACATAAATCTATTAATTTTCTACGATTACACAGGGAAGGCGTATGGTAAAGATTTAACAAATCTTCGTATCTGTAATTCTGTCTTAAGACTTTATCTTTGTAGGCCAGGTGACGTAAGAACTTCTTCTGTACTCTCTCTGTATATTGCGGATTCCATACAACAGAACAATATTCCAGTTTACTGCGTATCAATGAGTTAAAGAGTGCAATTTTAGTTGAAGATTTTTTAAATTCCTTTGTGATTCTTATGATAAAACCTAATACTTTGAATGCGTTTGTAATAATATTATCAATATGCGGAATAAAGGTCAGTTTGTGGTCCAGTGTAACTCCTAGGTCGGATATTTGATGTAACCTCTTCAGTACGTTTTCTTTAATATTATAATCAAATATGAAATTTGATTCCTTTCTGCTAAAGGTAATAGCGTAGCATTTTAAATGGTTTAATTTTAATTTATTCTGGTCACACCATAATCCAAGCCTATCGACATCCATCTGCATATTCCTAGCGTCTTTAATGTCGTTTATCGTCTTATAGAGTTTGAGGTCATCGGCATACAATTGAAACTCACAATGCTTAAAACACTTAGCTATATCATTGACGAAAATTCCAAATAAAATAGGACCAAGAAGAGAACCCTGAGGAACACCCGAGGTCGCAGTAAATGCATCTGATTGGTAACCTCCAACGACAACGTTCGAAGTACGCCCTGTTAAATAAGATTCCAACCACCTTAAAAGATAATCATCGATGCCATAGTCGCTAAGTTTTTGAAGTAAAATATGATGGTCCACCAAATCAAAGGCCTTTTCCAGGTCCGTGTAAATGCAATCTATTCTCTCCGAGTTGTCCATAGCCTTTGATATATCGTCCACAAAAATTGCTAAATTAGACATAGTAGACCTTTTTTTAGTAAAGCCGTGTTGATTATCTATCATTGTAGACTTCATGTGCCACGTAAGTAGAGGGCTGATAAACGATTCAAAATTTTTGAGAAGACAGATAGTAAACAGATTGGTCTGTAATTCTTAATGTCATTTTTATCACCACTTTTAAAAATTGGTACCACTCTTGCCTTTTTCCACAAGGAGGGGAATTCACCAAGAGATAGCGATTTGTTAAAAATTACATATAAAGGCTTTGCTAAAGGAACAGCACATCTTTTAATGAATAATGGAGGTATGTCATCAGGACCAGTTCCTTTAGCAATATCGAGACTTTTCAGCTCTTTTACAATGTCACTCTCAAGGATGTGCGTATTGTTCAAATATGTGTTAAACATTGATCTTGTAATGGGGGTTGATGAAGTGGTTTTTAAATCGTTCGTAGCGTAAATATTAGAAAAATGTTTTGCAAATTGGTTACATATATCAGACCCATTTGTGAAAGAGCAACCATTCATTGTCATCAATGCCGGGTACTCACATCTGTTACCGCGCAGATTTTTGACGTACGAGTAAAAGTGTTTAGTGTTTAATTTAATATTGTCTTCCATCTCATTTAAATAATTTCTATAATCAGTGTCAATTAAAATTTCACATCTGTCTCTTAGTATTTCGTATTCAATTTTATCCATGGGATATTTCTTAAACAGCAATCTGTACTTATTCTTCTCTCTTAATCTTTTCTTTAAATTACTCGTGTACCATACCGGATAATTACTATTATTCTTCGGTTGCCCTTTTGGAATACATTGCTGGACTAAGTTGCCCAGGTGTGAATAAAATATTTCGGTCATTTCATCTACGTTGTCGCAATTAATAAGCAAAATTTCCCAGTCAATGCCGGCAAGGAGTTCATTAATTCTTTCATAATCACCCTTTCTAAAGTTATACCTAACATTAGTATTCACCTCCAGCGTCGATGGTTTATATTCTAGTTCAAGCTTAATCTGTAGAGGAGGATGAAACTTGTCAACCGAGCATGCTGAGAAGTTGCTTTCTGTTACTTCAACCTTTTTATTTGAACTGAAAATAAGATCTAATATCTTCCCGTATGCATTAGTTACAGAGTTATATTGCGAAAGAGACGTTAACCCCATAAAATCCTTAATTAGAGATATAACTGGACCACTATTGCATGGAAACATTTTATTATTGTTAAGATCTAGACTCCATTCTATGGACGGAATATTGAAATCCCCTAATACTAGGGTTCGTGATTGCTTGTTATTTGTTATTCTCTCAACATTTATTGTGAAACGTTCAAGAATGTCGTATTGTAGTGGTGATGGGATATATACTGCACATAGTGAAATAGTTTCCGACTCCAGTACTAAATTAACCCAAATATCTTCACAATTAGTTTCCCAAGAATTAACCCTGTAAGATTTATATTTTTTTAATACTGCTATCAAAACTCCTCCGCCCTCCTTTTTCTTAGAATCGCATGATTCACGATCTCTGCGAAATATATTATATCGCGCATCGAACAACTCGTTGTCCGATATTCCGCTATTGAGCCACGTTTCAGTGAAAACTAATACATCAAAATCAGACTTAAGCGTTGCTAAGTAAACGTCTTTGGTTTTCGTTTTTAGTCCCCTAACATTCTGATAGAATATTTTTATGGCATTAGCCATTTTGATTTTAATTTTCAAAAAAAAGCACTGCGTAATATTTTCTTAACTTAAAAAAAAAAAATATATAGCAAAAATAATAATACAAGAAGATTAACTGTTACAATACAACTACAAAGAAGAAAAAAAAAAAAAACAATTAAATAAACTTTAAGTTAAAGTGAGTAAGTCGTCCTTTGATTTAACTACAATTGCGTCACTGGATTCAGTTTTTCGCAGGAATATTTTACCGTTACGCGTCCAGACGAAACGATATTGTTTTTGCTTGGCGAAAATACGAGCTGCGGCGTAGGTGTCTTTAGCCGTGGAGGATAAGTGCTCCGAAATAAATACTGGTCTCTTCTCACCAGGTACTCCAAGATGTGATGTATTTAACCTGTCTTTTTTATTCAACTTATTAAAGTTTATTACGCCAGCCAAATGTATCTCTTATTAGGGGAGAATTAAATTTTACTATAATAGATCTTGGGCGCAAGGAATTTTTATTTATTTTCGCAACACGGGTGCACTTTACTACACTTCCTTCAGGTATATTAACGTTGGTAATCTTACCAATCTGTTCTACCGTTTTTAGCAGGTTTTCGCTTCGTTTTTCCGGAATGCAGTGCAATTCAATGTTACTTGCCCTTGACTCCCTATCTAAAATATTGATTGTATTTGTTTGATTTTTTAGGGTTTCCCTAAGTTCACTGTTTTCTTTAATTAACGACTGGTTTTCCTTCTTTACACCGTCTAATTCTTGTTTAACAGTTTCAATGAGGCCCGATAGGTGTTCTAATGAGGATGTTATATTTTTAAAAACGCTCAGTTCTTCTCGAATTTTTTGTAGTTCCACACTTATTGTTCGAGAAAAAACTTCCTGCACCTCTCTCCTTATGGCTGATAGCCAATCGCTATTTGTTGCCGCAGTTTCTTCGGTGCTTTTAAATATATTTGTGTCGTTGCTTTCGGGTACCGCACAAGGAGATTTATTCTTGCAGGTGGCACACATCCACTGCCCTCGTACCACCGATGTTCTAGCACCAGGCTGAACAATGCAATCAAAATGGTACTTTGTGTTACATTTATTACAGCTAATTCTTTTTTGTGTAACTAGTATGATCAATTTGCATACATTACACGTACTCGACATCTTTGAACACTTTAATAATAAAGAATAATATAATATGACAAGTATGGTCTGTCGTTGGTGAGATTTGAACCAAGGACCTGACGCTTTGTTTACGTCGTATTAATCGTACTCGCCTTGCCACTATGCCAATGATACGTTGTTGAATCGGCTGAATATTAGTGAGTGTAGATTTGTATAAACATACACTATTATAAATTATGTGGGTACTTATATTGTTACTTGCACTTTGTGATTTTAATAACCGGCTTGTAACACTTATACGGCACTATACTTCACAAATTTAGTAGTTCAATAAAATAACTTATTTTAACTATCAGTAAACCAATAAACTACTTTATTTGAGTTACTTTTAATTACACAGAACGATTTTCGAAAGTTGAACAAACAAAGAACATCTGTCCACTTTGACAGCTAAGTGACGAATCGTTGTTTTTTATGTTCCTATATTAAATTGAAAATGAACAGAAGCTCCAAACTTAATTACAATCCTAACAGTCTTCTTTCTGTTTAGTTGAAAGTTATGTGTATGTTTTGATCAATTCACTTTAATTTTTATTTTTTATTTCTTTTTCTTTTTATCATACAATTTTTTTTTATGTAAAAGTGGTTTTTTGTTGATTTATTTTTGGAGTAAAAACTTCTTTTTCTTTTCTTTCTTTATTCATGAGAATACCTGGTACTTCATATTATGAAATATATGTGACCTCTACAAGTTCTTACTTAAAGTATAAAAAAACATCACGAAGAACTTGTAGAGGTCACACGGATTTCATAAAATGAAGTTCCAGGTATTCTCATGAATAGCAGCATATGCTAAAGCAATATGCTACGATCTGCTATGAGGATGCTACCAAACAAACAGAGCTTTGAAAACACGATAAGTATAACATATGTACATATAAGTATTTTTAGAGCTTTAGTAGTGGAAAAAATCATAAAATGATGATCAAACTGACACCAAGCTTGACACAATTGCCCTTTATGCAATCTGATTTTAGATATCTTGGTTTGATTTAATTTTGAATACGGGAATTCCTGTCTTCATGATAGCCGACACTAAAATATATTTTCGCGTTAGTTCGTGCATGCATGTTTGCCACAAGAAGGAATAACGCCAGTCGCGATTATCTCATTGGATGGGAAACAGGGAAATAGAAGTCTTCATCACATATTTCGTAGCAAAAGCGCATTTATAAGAACTACACAGTTTTATGTTCTCCTGATAAGATGTTTTGAGTTACGTAATAGTCTACCAGAAAGAAGAACATAAATTAAGAGGTTATAGTTTAGAAAAATGTTAAATCTAATCACATATCCCTTTGAAATGCATATTTGTATATTTATTCCACTTCTCTTATTTTGGTAGTATCCTCGTAGCAAATTGTATCGTAGTATTCTGTGGCTTTATGAACACCTGGTACTTCATATTACGAAATAAACGTGACTTGAAACTACGTTTCACATTTTGTTTTTAAATTTTAACTTGTTTTAAAAGGAACGTGCATCATCCAGCAAAAAGTAAATATGGATAAAGAAAGACAGGTGGTTTTATAAAGATAAAAAACCGAATCTTATTTAGGTGTTAAATATTTTCATACTTTATGTATGATTAAAAAAATTACAAATTAACAAATTTATCAACGTCGGACAAGTTTTGAGTTATATTTGGAAGGAGTAGTTTTTAAGCCGTGAATATTAATTGAGTGAAAGAATTTGGATTGAAGACTCGAAATACAATGCAAAATATAAATGATTAAATAGTTGATTTTATTTTGAAATTATTTTATTACAAAATTTTCTGCTACTGACATCATTAACTTGTTTGAAATGACTTTCAGAAACCAAAACGCTTTCAAAACCATATCAAAATTTTACTAGATTAAATTATTTGAATTTATTTTTTTTTTCTTTACAACATGGGGCCAATTACTCAATAAAGTAACTATAGAGTCTATACTAGGAAAAGCATTAAGTCGCTCTCGTGGCGTCACGACGCTGTCATGGCAATCTCGAAGCCAATATTCACGTTTAGTTCATAATAAGACGTGTTTATCAGATCCATTTCGGAGATCTACAAAATTTGCGAATACAACCTATAGCTAGTATTTTGACACTGTTTAATATTTAGGAATTTAGTACAATATTTAGTATTACAATATATTATAATATTAATTATTATTTATTTATTACATTTATGTGCAATATGAACTAAAACACCTCCAGACATTCTGTGTTAACTGATACCGCGATGTAGAAACGTGACTTGTTTTACGATTACTTTAACAGACTACCTTTAGTAAGGAGCACCATGTAGTTTTATAAAGGTAAAGTACTATGGTATCAATTGATACGAGGTTGCTTCGAAATCTAAGAATTCATAAGAATATGTACTCGTACAACTTCAATGTACACTTCATATCATTAAAATTTACACATTGTCAAACTCCTTAAACCGAAATAAAAGAAATAATAGAATATCCTTGTTCTGTTTATGTTCCGATAGTAAATTCAGTGGGAACTCAGAGTCACCAGACAGAATAACTATTGAAACAAGCTTCTTTCTGCTTTAGTTGAAAGTAATCTGTGTATGTATATTTCAAACAATTCACTTTTTCTAGGTATAACCCTTTTGATTTATTTTTATTATTTATCATTCATATACATGTTTTGTTATATATAAAAGTATATTTATAGTTTTTAAAATTTTAAAAATATATATTTTTTCTTTGTTTTATTCGTTTCATAAGAAAAAAAAAACTACGAAGAAACAAACTTTATTTCATAAAATGAAGTTCTAGGTATTCATAATCTTAAGGCACAATGCTACGAGAGTGGTACGAGAATACTACAAAAACAAAGAGAACATATATATAAGTATATTCACATATGTATTTTTCCAGTTGTGAAGAAATATAAAATTATGACCACACTGAAACCACCACGCTTGGTACAATTGCCCTTTAGGCCATGTGATATCGCTTTTAAGAAGCTTTTCATGCGATTGCTTCAACGTATAAATGAATATAATTTTGTTGAAATAAAACAACCCCTATTCCCGCCACCGATTTCTAATACCACAAGTAATTCGAAACTTATAATAGCTGCAAATTGACTTAAATTGGATTAAGATCTACTTAGAAAACTTTGTTAAACAATATTATAGTGAAAATATCCTTAAAATTTTTAAAGAATTATTTAGTAAGTCTTTAAAGATTTAAAACGATCATTTTATTTATAGAAAGGAGCCAATGTGAAGTCTCGTGGTAAACAGAATTTTGGAGTTTGTCATTCGGTATTATTCACCCTTTTTTTGAGTTATTTATACGGGAATACGGGAATTCCTTTTCTTCATGATACTTGAGACATTTTTTTTTCGCAAGCCCTCATTTAAATGCAATGCCTGTGAGCAGATGATTTTCAAGGAGATAATACTTTCTCTTTTATTTATTATTTATTTAATATGGAAGTTGAGACGAAATTTGCCTTCTATTATAAAATAATCAAATATTCCACAGTATTATTTTAAAAAAAGTAAGTAGTTTAAATTTATAAAATAAAGTTACTCACAAAATTTCAAAACGGTTTTTTTAACGTTTTAAACCAACTCCCCAGTCACCAAATAAAGAAGTAACTAATTATATAAGGTGGCAACCGGAGGTTCCAGGAAAACTACGAAACTTACTTATATGTATATTATAATAAAAATTACATATTAAAACTTATAACCTATACCTAAGACTACATGATTGCCCCGATGTTAGGATAGCAATCCCATTCCATAGTTTGTTTGGTATCAGGAATCTTCTGGTTCACACGGCTTGGTGTTCGTTCCGCGGAGTCAGCGGCGTTACTTGTTATATGATATCTTATCCATACAACGATGTTGCCCCGGCGATGTTCATTTATTTTATAATATGTAGCGCGTACGTAACAAACTTCACGTAGTTTGTTGTGCAAACGAAACAAGCAAGCAAACAAACAAACAAACAAACAAACAAGCCACAGTCAGTCACGTTTATCTCAGCGGATGGGAAACCAGGAAATCATAAGACACGAGTATTTCGTAGCAAAAGCACACTATAGAACTAACTACACAGTTTTATGTTCTCCTGGTAAGATGTTTCGAGTTAGGTAACAGAACGTAACAGTCACGTTGTTCATAACACTGTCAACCAGGAGAACATAAATTGAGAGGCAATGGTTCAGAAAACTTTCTTTGAATTTTTTGTTTCTTTTTCTCGAAAATTTGAATTTTCTTGTTTGAATTTATTTTTTTTATGAAATTACTATGCAATGGAGTATTTATTAAGTTTTATGGCAAATACGATGTTAGACTGATACATAGTACAAGTAGAGATAATTGTAAATATTTGTTTTTTTTTTCTTTTAGACCTCAATCTTCTAGGGGCAGATGGAGGCAGACATTCCATAGCAGTGAGAGTCAGCTGATTGTGACTAGCGTATCGCTGTGAATCACTACATTTTAAAAGCAATAGGATGAAAAATCGATAATGCCAGTCAGCACAAGCTCACAGAAACATAATAATGACCGACCCACAAACATAAGTTTAATGTGTAATAAATACATATGAATGAAAAGTTTCACTTTTATCTTCCCGTGAAACATCATCGGCTTGGTTTTATGTTCTCCTGGTAAGATGTTAGTGAGTTAGTTAGTGAGTTGTGGCGGTGTTATGAAATCAATCAATAAATCAAAATCAGCTTTGTGAAGGAGATCCATCGACTTTTCTTTTCGAGATTGATTAATTATTTTTATTGAGAATCATCTCTGCATTAAACAGACAGTTTGAAAATTACATTGAAATTTTTCTGGATTAATTCTTTTTGTAGAAAGTATGGTCCGATTTGTTATTTTTGTATAAAATTCCTTTCTGATCAAGGTTTACAAAATAAAAAAAAAATAACTTGAGAATATAAAAAAATTCTCGTCGTGAATCGTCTATGAATGTGAATGCAAGATATTATTAGGTACTCACGTTTATTTTAGTAATAAGGGCACTAGTAAAGTCACTAAAGGAAAAGAGTACTACTACGCTTCAAATATTTTGTAGAGATATTATGTATGTCGGATCGCCGAGCCCATTAGGGTCTTGTGAACCACTCATATTGCAATCCAATGACTAAAACTTCAATACACTTTGTAATAACTTTATTTCACTTGTCACTATTTGATTAACACCACGAAAGTAATTTACTATTATAGAATAGCAATTACGAATTTGAGCCACGTGGATTGGCGAGTGTGCGTCCAACACCGTGTCCAAGTGAACACTGCCCTTACAATGTGACTGCTCCCATTTATATACCTTTGTGACTGCTACGACGTTGGCGCCACTCGCAACCCCACTCGACAACCTAACTGACGTTAGCGTCGGCTCTTTGCAAAATAAATTGAGTTTCTTTTTAAAATTACATTTATAATATTTATCAACTAAAATAAACAGAAACCATAAAAAAAGGAATACACTTAAATATAGACTTAAAATAAATATAATCAGAGGAACAAATAATTTTCTTAAAATAAGGTGGTTCGAACGACATATTGTAAATGTGTCGATAAAAATTAATTGAGCGTCTTCTTTCTTTTTAAATTCAGGTTCATGATTTTTATCAGCTAAATATCACATAAATAAACGAACACATTTAAATATAAACAAAAGAAATATAATCAAATAATTTTCTTAAAATGAGGTAGTTATATGATATTTTCTTGATACGCCGTCACGGCCATCCTGCAACATCACACGTCCTCGTGTATCCCAACAGAATCTAAAATCAAATAAAGAAATTTGATATTTGGTTACGCTCGGCTATTCTGACAGAAACCATCATAAACCTTTTAAAGACTGTCAACATTACATCTCATTTTTCTATTATTATGTTTGTTCAAATGATGAAACCAAAATAATTATTCGTTGATGCCAAAAAATGGTATACGTATCTTTTAAATGAACATTATAGAAACAGAAGAAAGATTTTAACATATACTTCACACAGATCTTTGACAAGATATATAAACCCACAGATCTTTGACAAGATATAAACCACACAGATCTTTGTCAAGATATTAATCACACAGATCTTTGACAAGATATAAACCACACAGATCTTTGTCAAGATATTAATCATACAGATCTTTGTTTCTAATAATTAAAGAAAGTAAGGACCTGGTATAGAATTTTACCACAAAACATCAAAGTCAATTACTTACTTGTGCCGTCAGCGGCGCATCCAATAAGATTAGGATCTAATTCGAGTGGAACATAACACTCGGGCAAGGCTCGTAAGCGATCATGGGCATATTTATATGTTCGCTTAGAATCTAAAGCTTTCAGGAGATACCTGTCACCACATAGAAGTTGAGCTATCAGGTAAGGACCTTTAAATTTGGGATCTAATTTGGTTTTATTACGTTCATGGTTTTCTAAAAGGACGTAATCACCTACTTTAAAACGTTTAATTTTAGCTTTTGTCTTATCAAACTTCACTTTATCAGTATTAGCGTGAGTCAGTATTGATTGGGCCGCCTGCTCTCTTACCAAAGGTAAATCTACAGAATCATTTCTATCACCGTTTGGAATCATTAAATTTAATGGACGCGCCGTTTTCCCTATCAACAGTTCTAATGGACTAGACTTGGTCACACGACAGAAAGAACAATTTAAAGCTATTGGACTTCGGGAAGGGCATCTTGCCAGGACCTATGGTTTTGAGTTTCAATTGAATTAAGCATATTCTTAAGAGTACTCATTACTCTTTCTACTTGCCCATTGGAGACTCGTACCTGTGGCTATTAAATGAAGTTTACAGTGCGAATCACAAAATGGTTTGAAGTCTTTGCTTGCAAAGCACCTACCCTGATCGGCAATAATACGACTGGGAGCTCCAAACAAGGAACGCTGTATTTTAATGCCTGTAATAGCATAGAAGAATCAATATTTTTGGCATGATAAAGGATAGTATATTTTGTGAAAGCGTCTATTAAGAGAAAACATACTCTTTCAAGTCATTTTTACCCGTCAATTTTCCAGTTGCGTCTATGTGTATAGTATGCCACGGACATGCAACCTTTGGGATGTATGCAATTCAGCTTGGATTTTGCCAGAAGACATTTAGATAATCTGCAA